>NW_017257338.1:284060-369361 GCF_001594055.1 Mycetomoellerius zeteki
CTGCGAGCAATTCATGGCTATACAAATGCTCGAAGCCATGTTACACGAATGTGACGATCGGGAATGACTAGGTCTACAAAAGCTTTGGTCGCGGCTTTCAGATCGCGCTGCATAGTTCTGATGTCAATTTAGCCTGTTACAATGACTCAATCGGAACGCAAACAATAACGACTCGGTTCGAAACCGAGTCGAATTGAACTAGGTACATTTTGTATCGCTATCACCAAAACTCGCTTTATAACCATTGCCGCTTTTCCCTCCGATGACATTTGTCGTTAAGATTAATAGTTAACTCTTAATTATAAGAGTTTCTTCTATATCTATTGCCTTCTTTTTTATATTAATACCTTTTTATATAATCCTTTGTCTATATAATTATATATATATATTTTTTTATATTACTTTTTTTTATATAATTATAAGAGTTTCTTCTCTATCTAATGCTTTTTCTATGTAATACTGTTTCTCAAATGATTTATAGAGTTGTCGATAGTACGACCCTACAATGTTAAATGTGCTGTGCCACATCTTACAGACTCCTATAATCGTATCTTCAACCGAAACAGCAATTCTACCTGGTAAAGATAAATGTGCATACACCACGTCAGCAACGGTATGAAATCAGGTAGCTCAGGAATTCGCAGTAATATCGAGGCGCTTGCAATCTACCGTCCGGTTATTCACCAATCGATCTTCTTCCTTTAATCGGCTTCTTCAAGAACGTTAATTTCGCCGCTTGACACGAATTCCATAACTTCGTTCATATCTAGACGCGTCCGGACTTTGACGGAGGCCCTTTTTTACGCCTCGATTGAGTAACTTTTTGAACGAGATTAGAAGCAACGCAGCGAGATCATTAAATGACTTTAACAAACTAGCTACGAGATTATCTTCTAGCATAACGATCACATTTGTGATTTGTTCGCGAAACATTGAATTAAATGCTGCTAATAAAAGTCAGGATAATTATATCCGTTATCGCGAAGTAAAAAACGAAAAGGGTGTAACATCGATATTATTACTACTTAAAGAACAAAAAATAACTATAGAGAGAAGCAAAAATGGGATCTATAAATAAAGTTTGGAATGATAACGCGATAGCTGCAATCACAGGTATACTTGATTAAAATGAAATATAATAACATTCTTAAGAGAAATAAAATAAAAATTTTGAATTCGATTTTAGTTTTCTGATAATTAAATTTGTGACGAAACTCGCTTTCACATCAAGGAAATCACTGTTTAAATTTACTTCCAATCTAACCGTTATCAATCTTGAACTTCATCAACACTTCATCTCCACTCCCTTAATTATTTCAAACTTCCTTAACCGCGTTTGCCTCATTTTTGCAAGTAAGTAATGTGCACCCGCGAAGATACCTTAGCTGTAAAAAATATCTTCACCCTCCACGGCTCGTTTATCACCGGTAACTATCCATTTATCGCGGTGCATTTACTTCAATCACGCGGACACGTAAAGCCATTAGCGCTGAAAAACGAAACCGTGACGCTGCCACTAACCACCTGAAACTTGGCCCTCGCTCGGTCGAACGTTTACGAAAGGCCTCTCAAGAGGCGTCCCTCTCGTGCAACCGGAATTAAGATGAACCACCCCCAATTAGACGGATCCGTACAACCGCGCGACCGCGCACTATTTTAAGCTCGTTATTTGCTTCTCATCAATTACGACGACCCGATCCTGGCAGAAATGGAGTACTTTCTGGAGAGCCTTCCACGCGGGAATGTTGAATTAAAAGCTGTCTGCGCTGTTCGACATCACGATAGATAAACTAGCTGGTAATGGTAATCATTCGCTCCTCTCTGATTCTCCCTCTTTCTCTCCCTCCCCCCCTCTTTCTCTCTCTCTCTCTGATCTTTTTTTCTCTCCATCTTTCTCGGCTGAAACCTATAAAATGTAAAACTCGGTGGGTTTGGTTGTCTGCGTCCGTCGTTACCCATTACCTTAATCGGTGACGATTTACCTCCGAGTCTAATAAAAGCAACGCAGTGGGACGGAAACACTAGTATATACGTCTTCCACCCCGACTACAACACCGCCGCCACCCCCGTCGACGCCATCGCTCCTTCAACAAGCCGTACTTTTCCCGTTGGGTTTCGCGAAACAATGATCGGGGGCTTCCCGTTAACGCGCCATCGATTTAACCGCTTTATCGCTTTTCTCGACTTTATTGGGTTTGATCCAGCAGGTTTCTCCCGACAAAAGCGCACAAATTGTGTGCAAGCTTTTTAACCACGCTTTAAAGACAATAAGAATCCGTTTGAATGAAAGAGGTAAATTTGTGTTGCAAGATAAAAGCTAGTGCTAAACAAATAATAAGATTCCTTCAGCACAAAGCATGTTCTACAAATTATTAAATATTCCATATACGGAAAGAACGGATTTACTAAAGTATTTAAAAATTTAACTAGATACATATTTTAAAATAATTTTGTCCGACTGTCAAAATAATTATATAGAATGCTCAAGCTCATTGCTAGAATATAAAAATTTTTTACAACATTGCTTATCATATTCAAAATTCCTACATAATTATTTTGATAGTCTAACAAAATTATTTTTAAATCTGTATCGAGTTAAATTTTTAGATATATCAGCAAAATCATTCTTACATGAAATTATATAATATATACCTACAAGCAAAAATCTGCAAAAATGTTTCCCATTCGATAATTTTACAATATTTAGTAATAGAAAATTGGAAAAATAATTACCAAAAAGTTTAAAAATAAAAAATCTAATGAATCATATTCGCAAGTTATACATTGAAACTATAATACTCTATCTTCTCCCTTTTTTTTAACAGTTTTCACAATTTTTATCCATCGACATTTTGGATCGATACGTTATTCTGTTGTATTTTTTGTGCTTTTTTTAAATGCATCATGGCGGAACATCTGGTCGAAAGCATCCAATCACGGATATCTCGGCAGCGAGACGGCGAATGTATTCAGCGACGAACATCGGATTGCGTCTGCAGGGAACAGAAACGCGGGAGATAATTCGATAATCAAGGTACAGGTAGCTTCGCGTATATATCGGCGCAAATATACGGCGCTGTCGTGTTTAAGTGAGTTTCAGGCGCAGGACGATGGAAGGAATACATTATAGATGGAAAGTATCTGATCCAATTCACACGAGACACGTGCCGACGTATATCGACAATTTCATCCGCAACAATTTAGCGATAGAGATCTGACCATTAGTTTACATAACAAAAAAGAACTAAGCGTATCGGCAATGACAATATGAAAACGATTTCCAATATATAGATTAGATAGATTTTCAGCTGTAATTACGTTTGTCGAAAATGCATTTGGTTCGAATAAAATGTGAAACGATTCTAAAGTTTTCCCGACTTTAACTAGATTCTGGATTTTTTCCAGATAAGTTTCCTGTTTCCACAAAAGCGCTCGAGTCTCAAGAATTATGCCGAATTCTTAATTACGCTGCAGCAGCAGTATGTATGTATTGGTAACGGAAAAGTTAGCTCGGTCCGTCATATTCTTCGATTTACTCCGATCTCTTAACGGGTTCAATTTCTCTCGTAAAATAAATCAGCGTTCTTATTGCTACGTAATCATACTCAAGGAAATCAATAGATCTCGACTCGTAGGGGAGAAGAGCAAGAGTGAGAGCGAGAGAGAGGGGGGTGGGGGAGAGGGAAAGGGGAGAGAAAGAGAGAGGGGGGGAGCCTCTTAATTGTCGAGAAAACAGTTAACGGACGATATTTCTTGGAGCGAGGTTGCTTTTTCGGATTCGATCGGCCATTAGAGAGTCCTCAATGTTTATCCTAATGCCAGTCCCTCTGAAGATATTGTAATGAAGGATTTACGTTTTTGGTTTAATTTAAGTATTTGAGTAAAAAATTATTGAAGACCAAATTCAGCAATTTTAAGTAATTAATATCTTGTTAACTATTGCAAAAATTGCAAAATGGTAGAGGACTTTTCTCAATTTAGTTCGCTCTATCTACACAAAAGCGGTTGGCAAAAACTTACGGGACACCCTGTATATAGTATTATATTACATACATATGTATATGTCAAAACGTCGAAGTATAAGGTTAGCTCTTGAAAACTAAAATCTAGGGTACGATCAACGTGACGTTACAAATGCTCTAAAGCGTTTTCCGACTGGTCAATTCGTAAAATTCTTCCTTCTAATTGGTCAATCAAACACTTCAAAGTATAATATTTATAGTGAGACTTTGACTGCAGCCTAATTCTACCATAGTGTAAAAGAAAATGACGCTGAATCACGTGATTAAGCCAGCCAATCATACTATTTCCTAACCTGTCGCTTCACTGATATCTAGAAGTTTGTTTGTGTCGCAAGCTCCAACATACTCCAACATGCTCATACCATAGCTCCTTCTTACTCTACCAAGCACATTGGAGTGAGTAGGAGCTATGGTAGGAGCATATTGGAATTTGTTGGAGCATGCGACGCGAACAAACCTTAAGCCCGATCTACATAAGACGCAGAACGCGGTTCACAGGTCGCAAAACTAGGAACTAACCTAACGTATTTTAATCATAGTATGCTTGTAGGACGCAGAACGCAGAAAGTTGAACTCAACTTATTAATGGATATTATTAATGGGTGTTCAAAAGGAGGAAACATTGCTGTAAACCGCGTTTATAAATTATTTTTATAATGTAAATTTTATTTTATTAACTAGATATGTTTACAAATATATAACGTTTATCTGACTTATCAACCCGATATAAGACAAGGCTTCTGAAAACCTGATAGCCCGGATTAAAACCGGACAGTTGGCTATACCATATTAGATCGAACACTTCTCGTATCAGGCGACGAGCATACAGATTGGCCGCCAGATACGAATACTCGCCTGATTTATCAGAGACTGTAACATGGAAGATGCAACGCGACGTTCGAAACTGCCGTTACCTCCCCGAAGAAGTTGCAGTTTACAGCGAGAGAGAACGTGACACGAACTGGTAAGTGCTTCGTCAACATCCGCGAATTCCGCGCCACCCCATACTGTGCGATGCATTCCGAAATTAAGTCCCCCCCCTTCTGGCGTTTCGGGCGAAGCGTATCGAAAATGTACAAGTGGAATTCACGAAGACGGTAGCGGCTCCTTTGATGTCGCGGCATGTCTTTCGAAGCTCTTACCTAGCCTTGGTCCTTCGACACCTCTTTCATCATCTTTAAATTGAATTACACTACGGCAAATATAGCACATCAACTATCGATACCGAAAATCTTGTAATCTTACCTGCCGAGTCATAGAAATTTTCAAAGTAGTTGAAGAAGGTAATAGTACGGAATTTAATGTTTAAATTAGCATCTCAGTTATAATAGACAGTTTTCGCAAGAAAGTAAATGTTATGTTTATGAGTGAATGGTGATTCAATCACGAAGGTATTTCAACTGTGTGAAAATGAATAATTCATTTGTAAAGTGTGCTATCAGAATAAATATTTCTTCAGGTATTGAGAAAAATTGTGTTGAAGTGTTCTCTTGAGATAAAGTAAAATAAATCTATCTTTAAAATCGATAAAACAAATATACAAGGTGTTCGTAAACAACAGTACAACTGGGAAGGAGATGATTCTACATGAAAAAATAAGTCGAAAACGCGTAGAATAAATTTTTTTCATCTGAGGTTTTATTTTCGAGAAAATTGATTTTAAATATTCGTCGAGTGTGCATTTAAACTATCTCGACTTAATGGCTCTCGCTGACTACTATCTCTGCTCATATTTGTGTTTATTATTATATTAACCGAGAATACACAA
This sequence comes from Mycetomoellerius zeteki, assembly GCF_001594055.1. Lineage (NCBI taxonomy): Eukaryota > Metazoa > Arthropoda > Insecta > Hymenoptera > Formicidae > Mycetomoellerius > Mycetomoellerius zeteki. The sequence continues at coordinate 289,851 of NW_017257338.1, forward strand.
TAAAAGCAGGATATTCAAGCGCAATGAATTTTAGTACTTTATAAATTGTTAAAAACGTTGCTCATTCTGGCAAATATATTATATAATTCTGCTCTTCAAAGTAAATTTCTAATATGAACGCTTTCTAATGTATTTTTGTGATTTAATTTATCAATTAAAATCCGTATAGTCAGCAAATATTTAACGTCGATTTTCTCGAAAAGTCTCATACAAAAAGATTTTGTATATCTTTTTTAACTTATTTTTTCATGTAGAATTTTTTATTCTTCCCTTCCCGGTTGTACATACCACCAATTAACGAACATATATAATTACAGTTAGTACACACAACTGTAAATTTTTTGACTTTCAGTTCTTTCAAATTCAATGATACATAAAATTAAAAATTTGAAATATTATATATTTATATTCCTCTATATATATTAATATCGATAATAGGTATAGAGGTGTGAATCTGTCCATAAATTCGTTATGTTTCATAAATCTTCATCGATCATAAAATAAATCCGATTAAAATACAATCGTTAATATTCATTGTTGGAAGTAATAAACTACACGTCGATTGAACGCAATCTACGATGGTTAACGTAAATGAAATCGACACAAAATGTGGGTCAAAGGGCATACATTATAGGGGAACAATTTTTGATGTAGAAATTATGCAAGCATCGAGATAGTTTAACAAAATCGATTAAAAACTTTTATTTTCAGGCAATATATCTCGGAGTAAGCGATATGCTTTTTTTAATATATTTTGTTAAGGAAATTTTTCTCGGTAGTTCTCTATTATCCTATACTATCAGCTTCGCGGCTACGTAAAAAAACCGCGAACGGTCTGAATGTTCTGAAAAAATTCGCACCGATGCGACGCGATGCGTTAACATCGTTCTCCCACGTTTTCGCATAACGAATGGAGCAAACGCAGCAATCTGATGAAACGAATGGAACGCATGCGGTAACCAAAAGATGAATACGCAATGTCTCCTGACATTTCAATTCAACTACCATTCGCATTGGAATAAAGGCAAAACAATGTTAACAATAGATTTTTACCGGGTTGATAATGTTTCGTATTTTTATTTAGATGGAATATCGCATTGCTACCATAGATATCAATAATTTCAACTGAGAAGTTTTTTCCAGTGCATAAAATGGATACTTATATAATATCTAGATAGTTTTTGAAAATTTGATAAATTAGTTATTTTAATTTTCAATATTAACCCCTTCAAAAGCTCGGAGCTTTCTAACAAAGTAATACTAATCTTATTTTCTAAGGACTCGCGGAATTCGATTCTAGCCTCTAGAATTCCAAAATTTATAACGAAATAATTTGAATATCGTGAAATTTGGTTTTAAGAAGTTCTTAATCATTGAATTTAAATGTCATATTCTAAAAGACAATAATCTTCTTGGTGGAAGATCTAGTGCCACAGTACTCGTAATCAAAGAGAGAATCAGTTTGGAAATCACTAACTGTTTAGTACTAACTGTTTGCATAGCATTGATGAACTTCAAATAAAGCGAAACTGGATTAATTGATATTACTTTGCAATTAAAAATTCTGTAAGATATCGAATTTTATGATAATCAAATTATTTTTTAAAATTCTGTTCGTTACATTGAATCTGCCATTTTGAATTTTTTATTTTTGACCTCAGATTTGAATAAAGCATTATCACATTACTCCATACGCCAAGCTTTATATAAATCGAGAGAACTAGCAATTTATAAAATAAAATAAGATGACCTCAAATGGAGTCACCGGTTAAAAGGTTAAGAATCTTTGTAAACATATTTTGAAAACATATTTTCACACACTCACAAATTAAAAAAAAATAAATTGTTAAAAAATGTTTTGAAATTAAAATTATAAAAAAAAGTTATTAGAAGAACTGAAATTATAAAACTGTAAAATAAAATCATTATCTATCCATTTTATTTATTTCCAAGACTTTATGAAAAGATATTTTCTTTTAAATAGTCTATATTGCAGAATCTATTATGATTACTCAGCATTTTCACGATATAATTACTCCGTCAAAAAAGTCAACTACCAAAATTAAAAAACATTTGTAATTAAGATTCGATATGACATACGTTCCGTTCGCATTCAGATTATGTATTTATTTCGGATAGCATGCATATTTGTATTCCATTCATTTTAAAGTACGGATACGGTACGTGGTTGAGTCACCAGACAATTTCTCGCAAATTATATTTAGCGTTTCTCACCCCTGGTTTAAACTACTCGGCAGAATTGCGTGCGTGCATTAAAGTGAATTTCTAGTCTCGGACGTTGCCTCTATGCGCGATCGAATTTGCAACGAAATTAGATTTATCACGACGATAAAAAAAATATGTCTGCTGTCCTGAAAAAAGAATGGAAACCTCAGAGCTCAATACGATCCTATACGCTAGATCAAATTTTCTAGGGGAAAAAATTAGGCTCACATTCGCGCACGTCTTACGTACCTTCCTAACCCTTTAAGAAGGTTATGCCCTCAAAAATTATTGTCCGTTCCTTCGAGACAATAAAGATGGTTACGCAATGTCACGATAGCAAATCGTTATTTACACGATATCAATAAAAATAAAACTGTATTGCTATTTTTGTATTTATTTAAAAAATCAAGGTTAAATAATGCTGATATATTTTAGCGTAGTATATCAATATAAAGAAATTCGTATTACATTTGCATTTTATCTATACTGTTTCATATCGCTTTTAAAGGATATTTGCCGAGTGGGTTGATAAAATTGCGAATTTTTAATAATAAAATGAATATTCAGATAGATTTTTACAAACGAATAGAGCACTAAAGATTGAAATATGTAAAGAAACTATGTAATCGTACCTAACGTTCTAATATAAATATTGGAAAATTATTCGTAATAATCAAGAAAAATAATTATATTAGATAGCATTTTTCAATGAAATATAATAAATTTATCTTTAGAAAGTGTTAGAAAATTTCTGTAATAAAGTTCATTCAACTTTATTGTTGCAATGCATAATAAAATGTATAAAGCTGTTGATTCATATTGATTCATAATAAAAGGTATAATCTAATAATAGAAACAAAAATGTTATGTAAAACAAACGTATATCATGATAAAAGGAAATTTGTAATATAAGCTGAATAGAGCATGTCTCCCCGAAGAAGTTATTTTGCCTCTGCGATAAGCGCGATATAAGAAAGGTTGCGTAGAAAAAAAAGGAAGAGAAAGGAAAAAAAAAGAGGAAACGTAAGAAATCATATATGACGCACGGCGGAGAGACGTTCTGCAAAGAAATTCCACCAAAAAACTTCTATTGTTAGAAGCCGTCCTCGACGCGATGGAAAAACCGACATTACGGCAGCTCGTACCTCCAGTTTCACCTGATAGAAGACCGCCCGACACTCATACGACGTCGAAAGGCGTCACGGTGGTAAATCTCACTCCGAAAAGTCCTGTCCCTGGGAAAGCCACGAACGATTTCGCGGCGCGTCGACAAAACTTTCGCCGCGGTATACGCCGGCGGCGGCACGTTTCGCCGCATTTATCTAGATGTATCTTCCAGTTCGGCGCAAGCCAGAAATATGGGAGTGAGAATTGAGTTTGGTGTGTAGGTGCCTACACGGCCGCCGCCGCCGCCTGCCATCCCCGTCGGCGCCCCCGTAGCATCGTCCTCGCGAACGTGTTAATTTCCGCATGTATCTGCCGCGGTATATCCGCAGGCCGTAAATCCAACCTCCTCCCTCTACGTACCCATGGATCGTTACCAATTCATTTCAAGGATCATGTTTTTAGTTTGAATGATATTTAACCCTATATAGAACGCTAAACGCTATCAATATGTAAATCTTACGTATAACACATGAGCGAGGTCATTGAACGCCAAACTACACCTTCAATTGATATCAGGAATGAAATAATTAAAGTAACTTATTTATTTATACATAAAATTAATGTATCGAAAGCATATCACTTAATATAGCATTCTAGTTAAGACTGATTACTCGTGATTATCTTCGGAACGTGTCTCAATTATTTACAAAATTAATTGAAACTAATCATTACAAGAGTCAATCGATATTTTAGTAGCAAGTTATTTAAAAGTACGCTACAATCGCAATCGGAGACAAACGTCGAAAGATAGTAACAGTAATAAGAATTCCACGTCACGTGTAAATTTGTATAATTTTGCATCATTTTCTTTCGCAAATCTATGTACAGAAACGTGGTCGTAGAAATGTGTAGAGAGTGACATTAAGGTAACTTTCCGCAGCAAAAGCCGGAGTGCGAAAAATCAGCGGCACCGCACGACATACCGAAAAGAAAGGGAAGAAAAATCGATATTCCACGGTTTATTTGAATTCCGCGGTCTACCGCACGCTCGAGCGTAGAACCAGAATTTGCAAACACGATCAGAATGCGAACGAGCAACCAAAGGCGAAAAAATGCTGGTGCAAAAGGAATAAACGTGATTGCTTTAGTACCTTAAGTGAGAAGCTACTTTGAACGAAACAATAGAAGAAACAAAACTGCAGACAATGAGTCGTTAGCAACAAAATCGCCTATAACAATTGTCATATACGTGTAATTATTTTATCATTTCTATGTTTAAATATATTTCTATGTTTAAATTTTCTTTGGTGCGATGAATAATGAAGTAGTCTTATCGATTTATCCCTGAGAAGAAACGTGCTCGAAAGAAAAAAGGCGAAAGTATCGATCAGAGTCCAAGACGCTGTGGAGTATCTACGCTCTATTGAATGAATCAACATTCGTTTCCGCTCTGCTCGAGCAAATACATGTTGCAAGTGTACAGTTACGCGAATAAATGTGAAGCGAAATCACTGCGTTTTAGTTCAAATTTGCGTAGGTAATGTCGTCAGTTGGCGAATGTTTTGTCTGTCGACAGCTGCGCTAATGTTACACGTTGCATCCGCGATTGTTATATCTTTTGATTGCACGTTTCTTCGTCGCCCAAGTAATATGAGAAAAGATTTAGAAAAATATTTAAACACATCCAAGATAACATAAAATGAGTAATTAAAGCAATTGTAAAAGCGGAAATAGGAAAATAAAATATGTTTTAAACTTGTATCCTAAGATTGCCGAATAAAATATGCTACAGAGAAATAAATCATAAATCTGTTTTAAAATCATGAGTTATATATTATTATATGTATCAAGATTAATATAATCAGATTATATTAATCTAGTTTATCCGATTTTTATTACTCGTTAAGTGATTAAGAGCGAACAAATTTAAATTTAATATACATACTTCTACCACAATTACATAAAAGCAATTTCTTCTTTCATCAAAAAAGATATGTAACTTTTCGTAATACAACTTCTCGTCATTTTGAAATATACTCGCGGTATCGATTTGTAGAAATTAAGCCTAATTTAAATAAAACGTGTAAAGTTCAATTGCACAAACTAGGCGATTTATTCCAACGAGCAAAAAAGCATTAAAATGACGTCAGTCCGTTCGTGTCCCAGTTGCCGTAGCGACGTCAATCAACGAACGAAATTGCATTTGCATCTCGCTACCATAATCTTGCTCCAAACAAATTTATGGTTAAAACAACTTATCGAATGAAGCAATCCGCAATTACGTTTCAAATATAGCAAATAAGCACAGCTAAGAGAAGAACATCATTATTGCAGCAGTCTCTCTCTAGAAACTGGAAATTGTCTCGAAGACGGTTCTTGTATTGAAGCAAGCGAAATATCGACATAAAAAGTCAATGACACGGTATCTTGGATTTGTAAAAAGCTCGGTTCGCGACGCTAGATTGACATGACGCAAAACTATTTTCATGACATAGAGAGAACAAGACGCGTGACAAATAAAAATCCCGAGTTAGATTGCATGAAACGTGGTTCATGCGCTCTTGTTAACTACGTGATAGCCAACTGCAATAGTGAGAAATAAAAAAAAATAGATTCAGCCGTTATCGATAACGAAAGCTATGTTCCTGTCAATTCAACTGTCAAAACAAATTTGGAATTATATTTTCGTTTATAAATCTAATTCCATATTTATAAATATAATTCTACGTGTACTTTGTTGAATCAAAGTGGAATGACTTTTTCACAAAAAAATATTTAAATATTTTATATGTCATGATGCAAGTAGATAAGGTGTGTTCTTACTGCCAATCAGAGCTTGGTCTTTTATAGTGTTCCCATAATAAGAGTTAGGACAATATATTGCAACTTTTGGTTGCCGAAATCCATATGTAATAGCCAACCACGAGTTACAAACAAATTGCAGAAAATCACGTATTTGATGTTATCCTCCATGTTTTCCTCATTATCTAGCGCTAACAATATAATATATTTACACGAGATTTGTTAAAGAATGTTATTTCTAACCATATCACGATCATTTAGTCAAACTTAATTTTCTTCCCTCCTGCAAAGGGGCTGAGAGTTGCTTCGCGTGAAAGTCGTGCGTTCCTAAGCAGGGGGAGAGGTGGGGTGAGAGTCGTTTCCCCTTTTGTCACCAAGAATTCGATGAGAACGGTATCATCATTACAAATAGCCAAAAATTCGTATAAATGCATAATGTGTTATTGTTAGTGATCATAATATTACTGAATATCAGTGAAAATTTGCCAATAGAGATAAATAGAAGTAGGGTAAAAGACGATATTACTGGCATATTAAGCATTTAGTCATATTTGATTTAGTATATTTATATAATTAATGATAATTTAAGTATTAAAAATATTTCTTTAATTATTTCGATTATGAACTTTACAAATAAAATAAAAGAGTTTAAATAAAATTAACTGTTTTTTTATTTAATAAAAAAAAGACCAAACTTAGTTGCTCCTGGCAGCCTTAAAATTTCGTTGTTCGTAATACTAGCAACCAAATGAATGCATTACTGATAGTTTTTCATATTAAATTATTGTACCTGTAAATTTAGTCTCTTTGTGTTTTAGATAATAATATAATATATCTTTATGAGAGTGATTGTATTTATTATATTGTAACACATTTATGTATTAAGGGAAAAATATTTTTGTGCTTCTGATTATAATTACATAACATAATGATCATTACTGTTACAATATAGTAATACACCCTGTAGAAGTATATACAGTTGAAAATGGTTATAATTATAGTTATTATTAACATAAAAATGGTTCAATTACAATTAAATTATAATTTATAATCACTTTTTAGACCAACCATATGGCAATAGTTGTATGCTTAAAAATACTAAAGAGATAAAGAAGTTTGTATATACGCGGTTTACATCAGTCTTAGATCGCTTTATATGATTTAACAAGCCGTCGAAGGAATTCAAGAAAGTGTCTCATAGCCGAACACATAAAATTTAATCGTTAGCGCGAATGTGGATACTTCCCTCAATGAGGAACGTGCTCGATTGCGAAAACATGCTCGTATACATACTCCGGTTATGCCGAGTAAATATCAATAATTTAGGAGAACCGCAGCAGTTAATGTACCATTAAAGACGCTCGTGGAGGCGCGCATCGCGTCTACATGCAGAAGAAGGCGCTCGCACGTAATTCAAGACGTTGCAGCCCTGGTTTGCGTAATATTCGCGCAAAATTCGCGAAGGATGGAACAGCGAAACTTCGCGATCGTTTATAATCCTCCGCGGAGAAAAGGAAAGGAAGCATTCGCGCGCTTATAACGGCTGATCAATAAATCCTGCCCTCACATCGGGTTAACATCTCGCCAAGCTCGCGGCCGAATTTAAAACGTCATCAGTATGCATGAATTATATTGAGGCAGAATATTTAAATTTAATAAACTATCGATAAATTCATATTTACATATTAGCAAGTCGTTAACGCATTAAAATTTCTAAAAGAATATACCTATTTTTTTATATCAATGCGCAATCAATTTGATCAATGCAATCGCTTGGAATATATTTGATCTAACAATAAGTATACTTAATTAAGAAAAATACTCGTCTCTAATAATACAAAAGACATAGTCATGAAATATAAAAATATATAAATCAAAGCATATTTAACGTTGAATGTGTGGTAAAAATGCAACAGATTGATCACGTTGCTTTAATAACAAATTAAATTTGATGGAAATTATAATAAATTAATTTCATTCGTATTCAAAATATTTATGAAAAATATTTCAAAAATATGCTTATTATATATTTCCTACACGTATAATTTCATATGTAATCATTTTCATATACATCTATATATGTATAACTTCAAATATAACAATTTTTATTATTACATCTCAATGATTTGTATCTACTCTACTGTATAGAAATTTTCAAGTCAAACAATACCTACCAATAAATAGAAAAGTTTCTAGATAACTAAGATAACTATAACATAGTAATCCAAAAACTTTTCTACTTATTGATATTGTGTGAAGATTTACTTATGCTGAAGATTGTCTAAATATGCGCCGAAACATGCGGAATGTTTTTGTATTGATTTTGTGCGTTTCAATCTCGTTGGTTTAACTACTTCCGCAACGCTTACCGCGCTCAAATTCGCCTTTTTGTTTTGTCTTATTACATATTTTATGTTTTTGAATCATTATTTTATTTTTCTAGAAATTCCTTGTTATATCGAGAAAATTTTACTCCAAGATATTTCAAAATATTTAGTTAATAATATATACGAGACTATTAATTTTCGATGGGATTACTGATCTCTTCTCTTAACGTATCTCATTACAGTTTTGTCGAATTTCTCACGAATTCTAAGAAAGATTTACCATAGAAAATTTACTCTTGTTATATAAGCACGTGCATCGCGCTGTATACTTTATTGTATACATAGTATGTATTATATTTATATGGAATAAAACTAGTTGTAGAACACTCTTCAAAAAAGAATTCATATTTTTATCCAGAACAATATCGAACAATTAATAAAATATTTAATAGTTATGATTGATCATAAAGATCACATTATGAATGACTTTATTTCATTTCATTACTGTTTTATATGTTTTAATTTAAATTAAATAAAGTAATGACAATTATCCACAATTAGACTCCATGTACTAATTGCGATTCAATTCACCAAATGCTTTATCCTTTTTGATAACGTTACTACATCCTATAAGAATAATAAAAATGATTTGCGCATATCGCAATATATATAAGGAAATTATAGTTGATGATTCACATTTAGTTCTAGGATTAATTATGGATCATGATGCAATTTTAACACATTCAAGTTTATTTAAAATTATTGTCAGTTAAAAATCAATGATAAGTAAATTACAATAAAAATTAATGAAAATTAAACGTTTAGCAATAAAAAAACAATTAAATTATGAATGGTAATATTTTTTGTATATAAACATGTATACTATTTTATATTCTATTTCGATATACTTAAACAAAAAAATCTTTTCAGGATGGCATCATTTATAAGATTTGACAAGTTTTTAAATATTTTTATAATAAATTTACGCAATAAAAGTATCGTTATAACATAGTAATTAAACAAAAACTCGCAGACACATTTAAACTCAAAAACTTTTGTATTCTTTTTATTTAAAATATATGCAAGTCCAATGTTATTTTTCACAGCATTACAAAAAGACTCTGGGGCATGTTCGGATTCCCACCTGGGTGCTCCTCGGATGTCATATCATCCTTGTTTATCGTTTGGTAAACAACAAGAATAACATGATATCCGGGGAGCACCCAGGTGAGAATCCGAACATGCTCCTGAAGATATAATTAAGTACAAAGACCAGAATTGTACTATTTGTTTTATAATTTTACCATAAATTATGTGTGTAAAGATTATATCACATTGGTCGTAAACTTTCTGATGATATTGTGTATATATATACATATATATACTACATAATAAAATGTGCACTATATATACTAGTATATATATGTATATATATGTATATGAATACGTATGTATACAATAAAGTGTGCCCTGCGATCACGCTTTGTCCACAGTTTCCTTGTTTGCTTATACATATGAAATAATAATACATATAATGCATATTATTTTACAAACAATGCTAACGATTCGATATTGCAGCGCGTGTGCGTGGTTAATTTTTTTAAATTTAATTCGTTAATACAAACATGCTACAAAAAGTTGCGCCATTAGTTGCACCTCATATTGTGATGAATCCGAAGATACAGATATTTCTGCAATTACCAATTTATACGATACGCAACAAATATAAAATACCCAATGAAAACAGATAATATCCTTCAAAAAAAATTTTCATAAAAACATTTTACGTTTCTTATCAAGATTTTTAATATACAATAAAAAACATTGTGTATTTGTGTTGGAAATGGTCCACGTTCTTGTTAATCGTTTGTGTTGAATTTTTTAACATATTCGAGTGTTAATTTAACATAATGTGATTATATTATTTAATGTTTTTATATTAAATTGATATTCAATGTTTCTTAGTATCAAAATGACACAATTTATGAATAAGTGAACAAGTAACATAAAAATAATGTGTTTTGAAACGTAAATTCTAAGATGAATGAATGAAATACGTACGTGTAAATTTAATATATTATAGATGTTAATTTTATTGCAAAAATATGTTTCCACAAGCTTTGCTTACAAACTGTATCAGAGTTACGTTTTTTTGTTAATTTTTTAACATGATATTTATGTCACTTTCTAATATATTTATCTTGTGTTACAATAACACAAAAATTTAAATTTGGAAGTGAAATGTGTTAAACTTAACACAAATTTTCCTGTATAGAAAACCAAAAAAGAAATAAAATTGCAAAACCATATATCAGAATCTTACAAAAGAGAAATAAGATTTATAGGCAATAAGACGTCACGTGTCGCTTGCAATACAGGTGTACGTTAAAGCATTCACTTTCAACCAGACCCCATGAACTTGCATGCGCGATGCACATTATACAATGACTGAAGACGTAAGAATGCGGCAAAGGGAGAAATGGAGAAATATGAGATGCATCTTGCCCTGTCCCATACGTCGTGAATCTATCAAGATTGTATCTTTCGGTATACTGCGATGAATTTCAACGTGATCGTAGACAATTAATTTTTGAAAAAATAGCAAGTATCGTTTTCTCTCTCTAAACATTCCGCGATACAGTGAGAATTTAAGTTTCTTTCTTTTTTAAAAAGTTAACAAAATTAACATTAAAAAAAATTAATGCAAAATGTTTATATATTTTTGCCTCAAGTATTATATCATAACGCAACAACTTCAAATATTATATATATTTGAAGATTTATTAATATGTTTATCATATATAATAAAATTATTTTTTAATTGCGTGTGACTATTACAGTAATATTCAGAGTCCCATATTACATATTAATATATGCTTATCATATTACATCGTCTATGCATTTGCACATTTGAATTTGTCAAATTCCCTAATTAATCAAAAACCTATTTACTGAAATTATTAGCAATCGCACAACTCGAACGTTAATTCCACATGACCGAATCGGTTCGAATTTCATTGCAAGTCTTTGTGCATACACAATTTTAATTACTTCACGTGCCCTTATGATCATCCAATACGATTGCAATTGGCGGATTCATGCTTTTTTCGAGCATAGAAATTTATTTCACTGAGTAATTGTATCAAAAATAATGTCTCCAATTGCTCTCTTCTAATTAATATCATAATCTTTTAATTGCCTTAATTTCTTAATGTTTGTGGAACTATTAACTATTATTATTACTCACATATGTATATTGATATAAGACACATATTATATAATTAAAAGTGAATATTTAAAGGTAAATTTATACGAAAGATTCATTAGATATTTAAAAGGTAACTTTATATATAAGTTTATATATAGGGGAGAGTTGCCGAATGCGTACTGGTCGCCTAAATCGTATCTTTTGCAGCATGTTACAAAAAGATTTATAACAAATTAATTTGTTATTGGTGGAAAGTTAAACATGTAATAATAAGCGTCCAAAACCTCAAGCTATAATTTCTAATGCTCATTTGCATACAAAACAGTGCCAAATGAAAAATATAATAAAAAATAGGTTAAGTGGTACGCATTTGGCAACTTTCTCCTATATACGAAAAGAGGAGAGAAAGAATTATGTGTGAATAAATTATCGGATTAATTCTAATATTTTAATCGTATTACAAAACATTATTGTGATAAGAAGTGATGAAAATTGTATGAAATGTTAATAAATAAAAGTTAAAACGTGAGAAAAAAGTTCTAGTTTCTCCTAGCTGTTTTATGCGCCGCAGGAAAAACCGAAAACGATCTTCCGCGGAAAAATAACTAAGGAGCTTCAAGCAAGGGACGCGACCATGTGCCCCATCAAAAAACTTGCGCAAAGTGACGCAGCGAGTATTCGCATCAGAGAAAAAACTTCTGCGAGCTCGCTTCCGTCGATTTGTCAAACGTACCGAAACGTATCCGATTCCGCGTTCCGTTCGAGCTATCACGAGCTGTCGCTCGCGCGTGAGAAATTGAATCGACGACCTAGGTCTTGAAGAACGATTTTCTTAAGGACGATCTAGAATTGAAAACGTACATGCACACAAGAAAGAGTTTAAGTAGGTATACATACACAGCTTTTGAACAAAAGGTGTTTAAACTGTTCATTTTCAATTAACTCTGCTAGTCTGTTCACCTATTTCACTCAAAATTTATTTTCTTACTAATATTTTAATTAAAAATTTTTTTTTCTCTGGGGTATATTTGATGACTTTGTCTGTCAATATATCTTTTTTCGGAAAATATTTTATTTTTTATTTTTTATAAATCATATTGACCTAAACGATATAATCATTTAGTAAATTTGAACATATTAGTAGCATTAAAAAAGTAACTCAAAATGCTTTTTCTTCTTTCATAACGGGAATTCTGATGTCATTACCCAGTCACGTATGCAAAATGTCTCAAGAAATCTAAATCAACATTTTTTTATCGGATTTCAATGTTACTATTTTATATTACTTTTTTTTACGGTTTATTTGCACAGAATATTCATCAACAAAATAGATTTTTCTTCAAATTATTTATGTTATATACGAGCATTTTGACAAAATGATAGATCTCATCCTGATCGGAAATGAAAGGGAAATGCAATACTTTCGTATAGACATTATTAATCGACATTGCCTTTCGGGAAACTACTTCACTCATCTATCCATGCGCTGAAAATAAATTTGACGCTCAAACTTAAACCAGAACTCGTCTTACATCAAGCTAAAAGTCACTCGAAGTTCGCGTCAATTTGTCAAACGTACCGAGACGTGTCCGGATTTCGTGTTCCGTACGAACTAACTTGAACAATGTACGAGTGAACTCTATATATTTATAATGGACCTCAAAATTCAATGTCTCTCAAAATCATTTCGCATACTCATATAAATTACCACTATATTATAAAATGCAACTTGAATTATAGCCTCAAGTATATACATTCTTTCTCAATTAACACTTTGACTGCCAAGCAATTTCAGCATTAAGTTTAATAAATCTAGTAAATCATTTTAATACTTTATTACTTTTCTTTGATGCGCCTTTATTATTAAATTAATAATGTCAATTTATACTCAATTTGAGTTACTTTTTACCATTTCTGTAGTTCGTCATTGCTCCTACCTACTCAATATGTTATTAATTTAATTAAAAGTTGCCATGAAGTTAAAGAATTTAACTCAAGAAACTCTATTAAATTTGATTCAAATTTACTTCATTATTTACTAAGTGTATACGTTAACGTGGACGCTGTTTAATTTAAAACATGGATTGATTTACAATTTGACATGGAAATTAAAAATAACAAAATGTTATTATATTTAATTCAAGGAATTTGGTTACCACTGCTCCTTTGATAATCTAATAGTGTAATATAATTTATATTATTTTTTTAATGTTTTAAATATTTATTGTTAGTAAAATTAAACAGGACTTTTGCAGAAATTTAAGTATTATCCAGATATGTGTGATATGGCAATCAAAGAGTTATAAAAATTAACTAACAAGTAACTATTTCTAGATGAAATCGTACATAAGCTACATCTACTACCGTTTAATGGATTTAAATCATATACGATCAGGCTTTAGCAAATATCTATAGTCTACGTTCCTGAATGCGCGATAATATCGCAGATATGTTGAAACTGTGTTTGTACAGCATTTAGCAACTTTACACGCCATAACTTTCTATCTGTATATGCAGCACATGTTCGATTATATTCAATCGAAAAAGCACGAATGCTCAAATGATCAAAGATATCAGAAAAATTTGTGCAAATTGAAATTATATTGGCGATGGCCGTGACTAACAAAGATATGGCCTTGCAAGAAGGTAATGGAAAATAGGGAATCTTTTCGACACTCGCGTGGAGATTGGTCCGATCGAAGCCAATCTCGCTCTTTTTCCAGGCAGTTTCAGGTTCCGGTATATCGGATTGGTCATTTCTGTTTCGAGGGGTAAAAACGCGATATTGCTATAGAGTTGAGGATGGTGGAAATTTCTTTCTTACTTGGCTTGCTCGTCACGCGGTGAGAAAATCGACATGACGCCGGACGTCTTTTAGCGCCGTCCTGAAGTCAGTATCGACAAAACAATTATTTGTTTATTGTTTCTATCACACGTCACAACAAAAAAATCTTCATCCTAAAATAATTACAAGTAGAAAAGATTCAAATGGATAACAATAACCATACTGTCATTTAAACACTGACAATAATTAATGTAACTGTGTAATTGTTTACGAAATTTGTTTGTATCTTAAAATAGATTGTACCAGTATCTAATTTTAGTTAAATAAAATTTCCTCTTTTTCCTATATTGTTTCACAATCACTTAACAATTAATTGTTTTCACAATCAATTATTAAATCAATTGTCTTTGTAGACAGGCGTGCTCATTTTGGCACATCTCCTTTTATTTTGTAAATTACTCGTTCGATTTTCATGAAACTTGGCCTATGTGCTTGATAATGCTTTATTTAAATCTAAAGTCAAAAATAGAATATTCAAAATGGTAGATCCAATTATGGTGAATAGAATTTTTTTAATAATCTGATTATCATACACACACATACACACAAAACTTGGTTTTAGCGAATTTTTAATTGTAAAGTAATATCAAGTTTCAGTTTCACTTTATTTGAAGCATATTAATACCACACAAACAGTTAATACTGATTTCCAAATTGACTCTTAAACTTTAATTATGCCTGTGACACTAGATATCTACTTCATTAGAGGATGCTATTCTTTTAAAATTAAATTATATTCAAATTCAACGATACCAAGAATCTCCCAAAACTGAGTTTCACGATAATCAGGTTATTTTTTGAAATTTGAATTTTTTAATTCTGATGCTAGAAGTGAATTCAATGATTCCGAAAATGAGATCTTTTTTAAGTTCCTTTATTGGAAAGTTTCAATTCTTAAAGTTATATATCAATTCATAATCTCTCAATTTAACAGGCGTAATAAAAACAGGTAATAACTTTAAAAGAACAAAAATTGCTAAACTAGTCTGATTTAAGTCTACAGATGCAAAGGGCTCTTAAGCGATCGAATAACGCGAAGATTAGATTGTTACAGAAGCGGATGGAGTAACTCAACGTCGAATTTCGCTCACTGTCTACGGTGGATTATGCAAATCGATCTCTCGTCGCGTTAAATCGCTAGATTATCCAGAGGATTTTAATCGCGATAATCGTTCGCTCTTTCTAATTACTTTCTACCACTGTCTTCCACGAAATAGATTTCAATTTTTTGCAATTTAACATCGAGAAATCGTTAGGATGTTTTCACACTATTCGGTTGAATGTCAACGTTTCTCCTATAATTACGCGCTTCATACATTAAATAATATTTCAGGCTATTTCCTGAACGGTCTTCGCAGTCGGCGAAGACCATTGATCGGCTCGTTCTACTTGATTACACGGTACAACACGAACGGAAATATAGCAAGAATATCAAGTGCTGTGATAGGGCATAAAATTTTTATAGGGAATTTTTGATTGAACATTCGTTTTATGATATATTAATGCACTTTCATACAGACAAATCCAATATTTTATTCGCTATACACGTTTATTCTCCAGCACTGTCTTAAAAGAAGATCTATTTGTCTGTATGTATTCCTTCTTGCATTTTCTATATTTTTTATAACTATATATTTACATTTTTATATACGTAATGTATTTCTAAATAATAAAAATATGTTCTTCGATATTTTTTCTTTTTTTTAAAGAATCCAAATTGGTTCTAATATAATATAGATTTCGATAAATCGAAACAAAAATGTCACCTAATAATAAATAAATTTCTAAGCGAATTTGTTTCGTGTATCTTACATTGAGAGAAAATGTTTTTATTTAACTAAATTAATTTAATTAGATGTATTTCTTTCATTGGAGACTGTGTGTATTTATATAAATATAACATGTTTAACTTAAATATATATACATTCTTCACATCGAAAGAAATAAAGACTAACTAAATTAATTTACTCAAATAGACAATTTTTTTCTTAGTGTAGATTCCATTTTACAAGATAGGAATTTATTTTGTATTCAAAGCGAGAATAGCGTTCGAAAATCTAACAAAGATTTTGCGCAACATTGTCGCAAATTAATAGACGTAATTCCACTATGTCTCTTACGTTATTTCAAGAAAAATGTTTTCTCTTAAAAGCGCGTTCAGCTTTCTCATCTTTCCGATGATATTATTTAACTGTGGGTCGGAAATAGTTTCATATTTCCTATCGTACGGACACGCTACGACAGTCCACGATTCTCCGCAACATAGCTTCCGAAGTTTTCTGATGACATGCTGAAGATATTACCACAGTCCGTTGTTAGGTACCAGTTGCAAACCTTCATCGCGAATGTAATAAAATATTTTGATACTTAACCTAATGCGACATATAAAAAAAGAGACGAGTCAAAATATGAAAAATTTTCTATCGAAAGCCTTGATGTTATATGCATTTAATTTCAAGCATATTGCTTTTCGTCTATTACTGAATACATGTTATATTCGTCTAACTTCTTCATGTAATGTTACATATAAAGAAAATAGTAACAAAAAATTATTTTTAGCTTCAAATTTTTCATTTTACGATATATTTTACATCAAAATAGAAAATTATATATGTTAGTTTCTCCAAAAATAATAAAATTATTTTCGGTTACAAACAAAATAAATCTGATCAATTGATTTGGAAAAAATATGTATAATCGAAAATTATATACTTCAAAACCAATTAAAAAACAAAATTGATTCCAATTTCCATTGCTTTTACTAATAAATATAAACAAGTTATTGTCGAATACAATCCGAGATTAAATCACATTTAGAATAAATAGCCACTGTGTATATGGCAGTACCTTGGCTTGTTATGCTGTTCACATTGTATAATTCTAAAGATAATCCTCACAATTAATTCATGGAAGACCAAAGCCAACAGAGATGAAAGCTTTGGTATTGTGTAATGTTGTCGCGGTAATAATGACCATAGTATGCTTGAGCACTACCCGGTGAATATAATTTGTATTATATATACATATATGTATAAATTGTAAATTTATAATAAGCATATGATATAAGAAAATATATTATACTTATACCGTGATAAATATATGTTAAGTGCATCTGTACACACGTTATATCAATTATACATGCTCCTTTCAACAGTGACATTATTTGAAAATATCAGTGTTTATAAAAATTAATACATTTTATTTTTTACTGTTAATGAAAAACACTTTTCTTATTTATTATTAAAAATGCTAATTTTATTATATTTCTTCATAACTTTTCGCTGTTTATTAATTGTTGACTGTAATGATAAGAGTAATATATATTCTCATTTCGTTTTTCTCATTTCGTTACAGAGAAAACGTCATTAATAAGTAAATAAACGTGCGAGAGCGTGTGTGCATATCAACTTGCGCGCACAAACGATATTTACAGCCTCCGACGAGAACCGCGACGAAAAAGAAAATTGCGCCTTCTAAGTAGAGAAAACAGCGTACGCGTAGGCACGTCAATGAGTTTGCGTGTTTCCCATATAATTGCGTACGCGGTGTTGCATTTTAGCACACGAGCATGCTGCACCTGCATACGTACCCACGATACGAGAGAGACGTGACTGCGCGATCGCGCGATGCGCTTTGCGCGGTGTTTCGTTTCTTCGCCAGGTTCACAGGCCAGGTACACGAACTAATTGCGACCCGGGTCGTCGCACTCTCCCGTGGCGAGCGTTAATGACGGCGCGCGACGCGTTGAATGTCGCCCTTCCTCCTCGATATATATGTCACAAACACAGTCGATAGCCACGCCGGAGAAATGGCTTTCCGATTCAATATGAGCGCGTAACAAGCGAAACGACATTTCTTTTAACTGGCCAAGGAAATAACCGTATCGATTGACAGTTTGAAAATGACATGAAAATGAAGCAAAGATTAAAATTGTTAAGTTTGCAACGATAAAAACGATATTCTTGAAATATAAATTTCTATCAATTGAAGTCAAACTGATTAAATTTACATTTTCTATTAGAATACCTATATATATAAATCAATGTACTTTTTTAATCCTTCCTCAGTGACAGAATATTGCTAAATTAATTTCAATTAATTTTTAAATTTTTAACTTTAAAAATAAAAAATTTATTTATTTAGCAATAATTCTGTCTGTTATATGAATTATTAACGTCATTAATGTAGATAATTCGTGTGTCTCATGTAGAAACAATTCCGTTAAAACGTGACTGAAGAGAGTACACCCCAGAGTTCTGCGTACACGTTGTCCTATCACTTGTGTCGATACCCTGAGGAATCCTCGAAATTAGCTCGCGTAATGAAAGTCGATTTTAACGGTTTCCGTTAATTTCCAGGTCATCGAAAACGTTTCGTGAACATGCACCTGCATCGTTTCACGAGAAACTATTCTCCTTCTATTTCTCACTGAGATTCATTATCGATCTACTGTTTTATTCTGTCCGTCCGATTTGGCGCAGATCCTGTCTAAGCTGTTTATTACATCGCATTTTCATTGTATAAACGTGCTAACCTAATCAAATATACGTGATATTTTTCAAATACTAAATTTTTATATCTTCGAAAATTTTAAAACTATTATTAGTAAAAAAGACAGCTTTTATCAAAATATTCTTTTCAATATTCTTATCAACGCAAAAGTATATATACATGTATATATATGCATTATATATGTTGTACATATATATAAATATACAATGTTTCAGCCTAATGCATCATCTGCTAATGGCAGATTCCTGAAGTCATTTTGAGGCGAAAATTTAATACCACAATGTCCGTGCTAAATATGGGGGGATCTCGTTTGCCTTCAAATCGATTGCCTACAATATCGTTTGCCTACATCACTTTTGCCGATAATTCGTTTGTGCACAAAAATTATTGCTTACAGCTCGATTGCCTACATGCATTTTTGCGCACAAATAAAAATTTTAGAAATGGAGTCACATTTGCCTACATGTATTATTGCCTACAGATCGATGGCCTACATGTATTATTGTCTACAGTTCGATTGCCTACATACATTATTGCCTACAGTTCGATTGCCTATATTTACTATTCTCTGCTTTAAAAACACAAATTCTAATTTTAAAATACAAATCTTTTGCTTTAAAAATACAAATTATTTTCTTACTTAACTTAACCTTAATTTTATATTTGCGCAAAAGTGCCTATAAGCAATCGAGCTATAGGCAATAATATATGTAGACAAAAGTGATATATCGTCTCTGAAAATTTTATTTGTGCGCAAAAGTGCTTATAAGTAATCAAGCTGTAGGCAATAATACTTGTAGGCAATAATACATGTAGGTAATAATACATGTAGGCAAATGTAACTCCATTTCTAAAATTTTGATTTGTGAGCAAAAGTGCATGTAAGCAATCGGGCAATAATTTTTCTATGCAAACGAACTGTCGGCAAAAGTGATGTAGACAAATGATACTGTAGGCAATCGATTTGTAAGCAAAAGGAGCTATCTCTCTCGCTAAATATTTTTTTTAACATAATAAATATCAAGAATTAGAAATATTTGTAATTTTATTTTCGCCTACGTAACATTAATATCAATATTAACAAAAGGCAACTATTAGCTTTTACTTTTATCATTTTGTGTTATGTACCATACCTGAACGCGCAAATAAACGGTATTTTCTAACTTTAAATGATTATAATTCAATTCTGTTATAGTCTCGACATTTTGGTATTAGAATTTTAGTCTCAAAATAACTTCAGGAATCTGCCATTAGCAGGTGGTGCGTTAGATCTGAAACATCCTGTATATATTGTATAAAGATATGTAACTCTCTTCGACATGAACAAATAAATTAATTATGATATTTAAATAATATCAATTTTCAAATTTAAAATACTAATATATGTGATAGAGAAGTCAAAAAACGAGTCAAATATATCTAATTGCATCAAGAAATAAAAAGTAGTTTATTATAACATCAAAAACAAAGAGAAGAAAGTTATAACTAGTTTTCTTTACGAATAAATAATGTTAAAGAACGTTTCGATTTAATTTAGTCTTCCTTAGTTAATTAAAAGAGAATTTAATAAAGAAAAAATTAAGGAAATAAATACATAAAAACTGTAAATGCATAAAAAAATGTCGAAAATATAGAAACTAATTATAAATCCACATCAAAAATTGAAATATTAAGTTTAATATTATTTGCTTTATATATATATATATGTATATATATGTATATACATATAGAAGAAATAATATTACAAGTAAGAATTAAGTTAACATTCTTCATTGTATAGGTCTTTAATGTCTATGTCAAAACCAAATTTCTTCGTTTGAAGGCGAAAAAAAGTAGAGTCAAAAAGTAAAATTGTACATATTGTTCAGAATTTCAAAATCAATGTTGAAATGAAATCGACACCATAAAGAACAAAAGAATGTATATGCCCAACAGTAAAATAAAATTTCATGTCAGTATGAACATAAATGTTCTCTTTTCTTGTTAAAACCAAAACATTATGTATTCATTTGCGATTACTTATAACTTTTCTCTATTAAAAGTACGCTCGTCACTCTTATATCTACTATGTATCATACATAATTACATTTTATGTGTTCTATAAGCTCTATAAATACTTATAATCCAATATATTATAATTTGATATTGTTTCATGAGATAATAGAACTTTTCTGAATTGAAAAGTAGCATATCTTAAAACTCAATATCCAGCATAGAGAATTACCATATCGTTCCTTGAAGCATTCCGTTTCTGCCGAGAATTGCTCATCGATTCAGCGAAAAATCGTTTCTCCTCATGACGCGTGACGCGAGCGTAATCGATATCTAATCTCGTCATTCTCGTTACCAGCCGTGTGAGATGGAATTCCCAATTCCGATCATCCCGAAATGGATCATCGACAAACGAATATAGCGTAAAGATCTGTAGAGACATATGACATATTTCGCCATAGAAAATTTGAAATTTTTATATATATTATGCAATGACATTTCGCTGTAACGAATAATTTCGCTTTAATTGAAATTAAAGATGACGGGAACAAAAATTATTTTTATGTCAAATTTATTGATCCTACGTTCATTTAAAAGTATTAATATCTTTCACTTTTAAATTAAATATTCTGAAAGTAATTATTAGAATCTTCTTAAAAAAAAATAATAATCTTTTTTATTACTTATTACTTTGATTACTTATTACTTTATAAATATTGCAATATAATTTCATCGCATTATAAATTCCCGTAAATATATTCTTTAAAGTCTTTAAACTTTTATAAAATTTTATACTCTTACAAAATTCGTAAAGAATCCTATTTGTTGGTTCATAAAAATTTTCGGACACATGTGAGAAATATAGAAATTTTTCAGTGTATCAATAAAATTCCTTATAATTAGATAAGGAGACATCCAAACGAAGTGCTTCGAACGAATAGCAAGCGAATGAGCATCAATCCTATTAGAAGAAGCTCGTAGGAGGGAATACGTCTCTCGCTGCCAATCGATACCTCATCGACGTTTAAACGACGAGTAATTGCTTTTCTGGCACGCTTGTATGCAACTATCAAACGGATCGTTTTCTGAATACTGAGTACGAGAGGATTATCAGAATATCAGGCATAAATACGCCATGTTATTTATAATCATATCATAAAAAAAGAACGGCATTATTAATTTTATAAAATAAAAAAACAAAAAAATATTTTATAAGAGAACATTTATTATATGTATGCATATAACATTCAAGACAAAATTACTTTAGAATAAACTAATAGCAAATAAGGAGCTCATAATATTAAATTACGAAATAAAATTAAATTCATCGAACATTCCATCGTCAAGATGTTTATACATACATTGTTCAATTTTTTGCACTTTCCCTCTCATACACTAATAGAAAAAAAAGGTTACAAGTATTATAATTTACCTATAGTTTATAGTTATTTTTTATGTCAACTATAAATTTATAATTGTTGTTATAACCATGTACATTATAGCTGCTTCAATTGAAATATAATCATTATAACTATGATATGCATTAAATTTTTCCTTATCAAATTAGTTTTTCCCTTACCATATCAAATTAGTTTTTCTCTTACCATATCTCTTACAATTAGTTATTATTACCATGTGAATAGTTAGCGAATGTTAAGAAAATAATTATAGGTATTCACTATAATGACGATTGCATTTATTACATAAAAATGGTTATTTCTATTTTCCATTCGTATCTTAACATTTTACTATATTAATAGTTCAGATTATCATAATTTATAGTACAATTTTTTCATATTTGAAAGAACTATACATATAAGATTATTATTATTAATATTATAGCAGTAATAACCATAAAAATAGATCTCCTAACCATAATTTTTTAACCATGCAATTATAATCACAAATACCAAATACTTTTCTCTCTGTATAGTTCTATTATTTTAATATCTTAGAAACATTAAAACAAAAATTTTATTTATTTTTTAATGTAGGAGAGTCGATATTTATTATTGATTAAAATCAAAACTATCAGTTATTTTACTATCGGAGAAATTACGAATAATTTCCAAGAGAACAGTTCTTTCCATCGACATATTTTTCCGTGCAAATATTTGGCATTACAGCCGGCAGAGCTGTATTGTACAGAAATCAGAAAGCCGACGTTTTTTCGTATTTTTCGTATTTTTCTATTTAAGGTACGCTGGTTCGTACATTTGGAAGGTAAAATAATCGACAATGCGCTATCTATGCCTTAGAATTTCCTGGCATATACCAGGTGCCAAATTATCGCCGACATAGAAGCCTGTGGGACTGGAAATAGAGTACCGCGGATCCCGGTGGTATCGGTCCATTACCGCCTCAGGATGATGAAAGGCGCCTGGCACAACTATTATCCCGACTAGCAACTGGACGTACGCGGTCCAGCAGTCTTCAATTTCTCAAACGTCTTGCCCATATCGATTGGTTGGGGAGAGAAATTCGTAAAAGCAAAGCAACTGGTACACCGGCACTACTACCGTCATCAACGTCGTGCCTCTGTAATTTGTCGTTTGGGTCGTTTCGAAAGACTACCCGTCTTAGTCGCATTAGCGGACTTATGCTCCAGGCGATAGACGTTTATCAATCATTAATTCCTTGTAAATAAACAGATAATTTTGTTTCTAAGTTAAAAATGGACTTTCGATAGCATTGAAGTAACGTAAAAGTTATCGAGTGACATAAAATTATCTACGTCCACAGCGTGAAAGAGTCGCGATGTGCTCGCGAGCTTATATAACGACGGAATCGACTAAGGACAGAAAATCATAAAACGTGAAACTAACATCGCCATTAGGCAAAGTACTTTTTTACGCTCGTCGCAGTGCACGTCTACATTTTACATATCAATATCCAGGCGAGTCCAACATGCGAGGAGATCGAAATACCTCGAACACGACGTCGCTGAAGAATTTACGAGCAGTGGATGGTATTTGACATCTCGCGAGCGCGGTCCAATGACGTCGTGACGTCGTCACCTCGCCCGATCACTCGACGTGCATATATATATGTCGTAATCCTCAAATTCCCGATCGTTCTGGCCAGCAATGACAACACGCGCACCAACTACCAATCGGTCGATTAGCGGGGAGAATAGAAAATCCGTAAAACCTAAGAGCGGTCGTTACCGAGATAAGCGTGAGCGCTTCCACTCTTAAACGTCCTCGCGCGCGTGGTCACACCGGGTCGGTCATAATCCTTTTAGGCTGGCCACAGCCCTTAAGTTCTTAAAACATTTTCTGTACAGCATGGGGCTTAACGGCTTAACTACTCCGAGGGGCAATCTGTAAAGTGCCTTGCAAGAACCGGAACGGAGCACCTCTTTTAACCCTTTTAACGAAGCAACTCGATGCCGCGATCGAACGGAGACTGATCGAAATGGGCCGGTCACTGCCTCGAGGACGACTACAATAATGAGCGCATCTTTTATCGCAAATGTGCACGAGATTCGTCCAATAACCTCGATTCGTGTCTAAACGCGTTCCATTCCAAACATCTCGGAGTATTCAGACTCGAAGCAGAAAGAAATTAGAGGCAATAAGTCGATATGTACATTGATGTTTCACAATATCAATAAAATATTGCAATGCTGTAAGAAACATAAACCATATTTAGTTTTTTTTTATATCATAAAGGATAATAAATTGTAGAAATTTTTTCTAATTTATTGTAAATTTAACAAGTGTAATAATGCCTGTAAGTTACATTCTATATACAAGTTATATATATATAGAACAAATATATATATCTCACTATGTGTCACCAAAATAAATTTTTAGAATTAAGGCAGTGTAATTTCAACCATGTTAAACGTGGAAAGAGACAGTATTTGTATACAGAAAGAATGATTTTACTGAAATATCTAAAAATTAGTTAGACAGAGATCTAAAAATAATTTTGTTGAGCCATCAAAAGGATTATGTAGGACACTTAAATATGCTTGCTAAAGTTAAAACTTTTTGTAGCATTTCTCATCATGCTTGAATTTTCTATGCAATTAATTTGATGGTTCAACAAAATTATTTTCAGATCTGTATCTAGCTAAATTTTTAAATACTTCAACAAAATCGTTCCTTCTATATAAATTATATTTAGAACTGTCACCTTTTTATGGTATAAAAGATGTATAGACATATAGTTTTCACATTGCACAATTTATTAGAAAATCATTATCTTGTGCACATTTATAAGTTAGAAAATAATAAATGTTTTAATATCATGTAAATGCAAGTGACACAAATGTCATTACTGATCATACACTGAAAGGAAAGTGTTTGGTACTTGATTATAATTGCATGATAAAATAATTATGGTTATAGAGGCTTTATTTATATAATTATTAATGCTAATGTAATTTCTGAAAATAACTATAATACGAATTATAGTTAAATTACAGTAATTACAATAATTTTTCTCTCAATGTATAATGAGACATTCTTGTTGGAGATTCCACAGTGAACATTTGCTATATTCTTTTTTTCTTTTCATCATCAGTATTAAAATTATAAGAAAACTAAAACTAAAACATTTATGCTTACACGGAAAAGATAATTTTACTGAAGTATCTAAAATTTAGGTAGATAGGGGAGAGTTGCCGAATGCGTACTGGTCGTCTAAATCGAACCTCATCAATATTTTATATTATTAGTTAATATAGGCAATATTTAATAACAATAATATAAAATATATGAGAAATTAGTAATATAGCCAAAAATATATTGTAATAGCCTACGTCTTGTTTTATGGACATTAGCGGCGTTTTAAAAAATCAGGCATATCTGATATTAATTTTTAATCAACTTATGTAGTTGATAACAACGCGATCATCCAATTTTATTATAAATTTTTGTATTTTTATAAAAGAAGATTTATTGTAGAATATTTTACATTCGCTGTATATATATATTTGCAATCATTAAAGATTAAATAGATATTTTTACAAAATCCATCAAATTTTCTAAATCGTACCATCAAAAGATAAAAAAAAACTGATAACTGACAATAATAAAACTAATAATTGATATCAATGTAAATGTCAAGTGCAAAAATATATTTAAGCAAATTTTATTTTGGTGTCATTTGTTTTTTCATTATTGTTATTTAATAATTATAAAATATTTGATTTTCTTCAATAAATTATTAAAATTAGGTATTAATTAATTATTAGGTATTAGTTAATGATTTCTTTTATTGATCTTATACTTTTAATTGTTTTCATTCATAAATTCAATACTTTCAAAGGAAATATGATAAAAAATACCTATAGGTACGATTTAGGCAACCGATCGCCTAAATGGTACCTTTTGCAGCATGTTACAAAAAGACTTATAACAAATTAATTTGTTATTGGTGGAAAGTTAAACATGTAATAATAAGCGTCCAAAACCTCAAGCTACAATCTCTAATGCTCATTTGCATACAAAACAATGCCAAATGGAAAATATAATAAAAAAATAGGTTAAAGTGGTACGTTCGGCAACTCTCCTCCACATATCTGACAATAATTGCGTTAAATTATCAAGATAATTAGGTGTGTGTAGAGTCAACTTAAACATAATAAATAATACTGCAAAAATTTTGACATTCTGACAACCAGTTTGAACATTCTATATTGATAGTTCAACAAAATTATTTTATACGTACATAATTTACAAATAGACTTATAAGAATTAAAACATATAATAACGTTATGGTTCAAACATTTCCGCTTTGATTATTCTTATAGCAAGATTATTTAGTACGATAGCTAACGACCGAAGTAATTATCCGCGAAATATATTCAAGTTACGTAATGATTTAATCAAAAGGTCCGGACCGGGTAAGGGATGCAGCCGCGGTACATACGGGATCAAATGCACACGGGAAAACGGCCAGCTCGATAATCCGGCGAGACTCGGAAATTCTCGTAACGTTACCAAACCCTCATACCGACCACTCGTACAAGTATCCATACACAGTATACTTGTAAGTGATCCTGGTGCATACCAGTAATCTCGCTCAGATTTCCCAAGAGCGAATCGACTTTGCTGTCTTTTAAGAACAAGTTAACTCGTGAACTTTTATATCGTACTTTGACCAACAACATTATACGTCGCTGTAATTGTCATTTCGGCAGTGATCTGAAAGTCTCGCTTATACGAGAGATGGCTTTTTTCAGCTAGAGATAAAAGGACAAGCTAACAATGGAAAAAAAATGTCTTTTACATTTCTATATTAGAAATACAATTTATAGGAGAATCAATAAGGCTATTTCTGACCCTTTCCAATTTCCATTAAACAGTTTTTTTTTTTGCCTTACATAATCATTAGAAATGTCAAAAATAATCATTACGTAAGATAAATGTCGATTCATTTAAAGTCGCAATTAATTATTAGTTTAACCGTTGAACTGGGTGCAATCATCAGAAAAGTTACAATCGTAGTGTTAAAGTTACAATCATATGTTTTAAAAAAACTTAAAAATAAGACATCTAATTAAAAAATAAAATGAAAAAGTAAAAAAATTAAAAACATGTTAAAATCTCTACATTGATTACAACTTGGACACGATGTAGAGGCTTAAGTTTGTAAACAATTAATAGTGATCACTTGTTATGGACACTTACATGTCAAGAATAATAAAAAATTAATTTTTTTACTATATGAACTGCATTTATTTTCACCTTGTGATTGCAGTCTAAAATGACATTAATGTAATGCCAGAGCAGTATAATGAACGAAAATAATAGTTCACTTATTAATCATTAAAGAATTAGGTACCATGTGTATATCTACACTAATAATTAATTATGGCTTTATATCGATCGAGTTCTTTTGTCACCTTAGTTTATCATCGATAGTTATGTTTAACGTTCCTAATGATCACACAATATACAATAAAAAAATTGGTTTAATGGAAATCAGGAGGGTGCACAAAAACGGTCTTATTAACCCTACCTCTCACATTTATGAAAGTATTATTTATAAATTTAATACATATCTTATTGATATCAAAATTTTTGAAGTTAATTTTTGAGCAGCATGTGCTATTGGTGACAAGATAATTTAGTCTCTGACAAAATAGAACTAGATGAAATAAATAAAATTCGCGTATGAATAGAATGGATTTTTCGTCGATGCAAACATTAATTTGTCAGTAATATTTTATAACAATACGTAATTTAATTTCTCCATCGAACGCAAAAATATCTGATGTGTCATAATTTATCACACATGTGTCATTTATTATTAAGTACAGCCTTTCAGATACTTCAATAAAATTTTTTTTGTGATATATTGATCGCTTTTAACCGTAACATTTAATGTAGAAGTAAATTGAATATAAGATTGTAATTACATTACAAAAGCGATCAATATATACACAAAAAAAAATTTTATTGAAGATCTGAAAATTTAGCTACACTAAAAAAATTATAATCTTGCAATTATATGTATAACGAAAGTTATATCTATAGATAGGAAAAATTAGCTAAAATAAGTAAACTATCAAGCACTGCGATGTCACATATGTTTTGCACCTAATCAATATAGATGCAGAGACAGAATTTATGTCTGAACCATTTGTCAAATTTAGCAAGAAAGTTTCTCTATGACATCCAATGAATAATAAAATTTAAAAATGTATGATTCATATTTAGCAATGATTCATATTCGGTTATGAGACCTACATTTTCTTGTGTATAGTTAGAATATTACTGCTAGAAATTCTACGTTCGATAGAAAATTTTCTATTAGATATGAAAAACTGCGATTTTAATTGTAATATTAGAATTCTAGCTGGAGTAGCAAAATATTACCCTGAGCGAATAGATATGTATCTAAAAATAATTTTGTTGAGCTATCAAAATAATTATGTAAGACGCGCTTAAGCTGATTATTAAAATAACTAACCACTTGAGTTTCCTACATAATGATTTTGATGGTTATTCAATGTAAAACAAAACTATTTTTAGATCTGTATCTAGCAAAATTTTTAAATATTTCAGCAAAATTGCTCTTTCTGTATAGTTATGAAAGCACACGATGTAATCGATATGTTAATCTTTTCGGAACAGTAAAGTCTAAAATATTGATCTTATCGTACTCTACATATAGATAATTATGTATTGTTTACTAACTGACAACTGGAATCGTCAATTCAACTTCTTTGCACTTCCGCGTGCAGCACTAATTTATCACTTGTTAAGGAATGAGCATAATGAGATACAAGTTATTTGATAAAGACTTGGTTGAGAGAAAGCCATTTAGTAGCGAGTCCCGAGAAAACATGAATATATTTGGCAACGACCAATACCAGCATAACTATACGATTATAACACGCTACAACAAACTGTCTAAAAATCTACGAATCCGTATGTAAAACACGCCGGTTTACAATCGCGAACAAACTTCCTCAAGTACATTTGTAGTTTTCTTTTTCATTGTTGTTTTCAGGTGCACGCATTGCGTGAGAATATTAAAGTTTTACATGTAAATGTACGTAATTCGTTTCGTTATCTGTATCGCTGTTCGAACAATCAAACTCTATTTTAAATGAAAATTATCATGTACAGATTGCATATTTTCATGTTCAATAATACTAGATGCATTTTCGTAAAGCTACTGTTCAGGAGCAACTCTTGTCGGATTTATTTCAATTACTCGTATACTTTTACACTTTCTTATTTCCATAAAACTAATTGAAAAAAATTTATTTAGCAGTTGATTCATTTTATCTTTCATTGATAAACATCAACCACTTTTTAAGTCTGCAAATAATTAGGGGTAACGAGATCTTAATTAAACTTTTAGATCGTAAAATGTAAAATTTTATTTTTTGTTTGTTTGTTTAGTTCATTTTAATTAACTTAAAATAACTATCAACCTGTTTAATCTTCATTATAATTTAATTTTGTTACGTTTAAACAGAATAGAGATGAGATATATATATATATATATAGTACTCGCACGGATATATGCAATACAAAAATTAAAACAAAAGAATAAAAACCTGTATTTTAAATGAACTACTGCTAAAATGTCTGTTAAACGCCATATTCATATATTCGAATAGAATCTTGCATGTCAGTATCTTACTAAACATATCACTAACTTCTGACATTAAATACATAAAATATACAAACAGTTGCTGACATACATATGCACACATTATTTCGTGTTAAAAATATGGCTCACTGTATAAGAGAAAGTCCGGTCAGAGGAAGAAAATACAATGGGAGAGAGTTACATAAAAGCGTATCAAAAAAAGAAATATACATATATGTGAAATAAAAAAAGCAATAAGTATGCGCGATAAAAAACAAAATAAAATGCATGTAAAAGATTATCTATCTACTTCTGCATTCAAGACGATGTAACAAGAACAACCATTCCAAATCGTGCAGCCGCAGTGAGGTAGATCTAATCTCGCCGACGATCGAAGATAAATTCTTAAAACGACAGGACGATATTAACGAGGTGTTAAGGAATGCCTCCCCGTGTTCAGCTTCTAATAAGAGTTTAAAAGTGTTTCGCTCCAGCCACGCATACCCCATCTAAACATGAGTTATTTCGGAACTCAATCACGCGACGCGCAGACGTGGCTAACGATTTCTGAGCGTTTTGTAACACGACACGGGGACTATATCGTGCCAAAGTATTTATCTTGAAAACGCCAGCACGCTTGACCGCCACTAATATCCCACTAATCCACTTTGCACAATCTTCCCTCATACATAATCGCAGGCACTCCGCCCATAGATCATAAACACTTCCGTGCAGCTTGCACGTTCCCCGCGCCTAACCCGCCAACCGTTTGCGGTCTCGTCCGGGAGATCATTTAAAACGTGCTATTATAATCGACCATTTAAAACGTGCTATTATAACTTTCATGTTGCACATTTCAAAACGCGAAGAAATTCATTTCCAAGCGCGTTAATATTTACGTCCATAAGACAGAAGTTTTAAACATAGAAAGACGTCCACAAATGCGACTGAATTTAAATAATTCCATTCTATATAATTCGATAATTTAAATTTAATGGCAATATAATGCGCTTTTAAGGTATTAAAAACGTTAAAAAAATATCTAACTTTTTTAGGAGATACAGTAAGTAGCACACAAAAAGTAAAAGCTAATTTAAAGTGAATTAAATGATAATCTTTATATTATCGCTTCTATCCATTCTAACCAAAGCAAACGATTTTATAACGACTTTCGTTCTAACTTACAATACTTTAACAATGTTTAATGTTTAATATCAACGATTAATTTAAAATTAAGTTAAAATTTTTAACACGAAAGTGTCTAATTATAAATTATTTTTAGCTTTCAAGTAATAAATTAAAATTAAAATTAATCAATAGTATAACATAAAGTTTGTGTTCTCAGACTTGTAATTACATCTAATAAGATTGAGATTTGTCAATTTTTATAATTTCAATACCATCAAGTAATTTCAATTTTATCAAATAATCTTAATTGACTTTTATTGCTCAACTGATTTTTTGTGTTTTCTGGTTTCGTACAAACATTATTATACATGAAATAAAATTATCAATAAATGGATGAATATCAAACATTAAAACTAAGCTGCGTTATAAGTATAAACACAATCAGTAATTATTAGTAACTCTTTTATTAATTAAATTAGTTGAATATGCTATATTCAACTAATATATGTATATTGATTGTGAAACGCATACTCTCTTATTTTTATGCTTGCAAAGCACATATAGCTACTTCAAAATCTGAACATTGCCTCTTTCTATAAATTATTATAAATTATTAATTTAATATTTAATCATAGAAGAATGTAATATTTGAAATTCAAGTCTTAAATGTTATATATATATATACATATATATATGTGTGTGTGTATATAAATACTATAAATGTATATTCAAAAAAATATTTAAGAAGGAAAAATATAAATAAACACACTTAAATATCAGAAATTTTTCCTGCGGTATTTTAATAATATAGATAATAATTTACTTTTATATTTAATGTAAATATATAACATAAAAATGTTTGCTTCTTTTTTCGAATTTTATCATTCCTAGGATACGAAAAAAATTATTAGAGACTGTATATTATATTAAATATACATCATTTTATTTTAATTTGATTTTTATTTTTCCCTTTTGTTTATCTCTTGTTATTTATTTAATAAATTGAAACGATTGTAAAAATATACGATATCGTTTTTTGATTGTAACATAATTTTAACATTAAACTCTTCACATAACATATTCATGTAGTTTATTATACGTGATGTGAATGAATATATATTCTTAATATACACCATCTTATTTTTTTAGGGCAAAATTAAGATTACTTATTTTAACTCATCTATTATATCTTCACATTTTCTTAATTGCGGAAAATTTTGTTTAGATATAGAGTACTTGATAAAAAAAGTGTAAGGAACGATAATATCTTTAGCAAGTTTTTCTGCAGAAATTAATCTTTTATTCTTAATTTCTTACTAAATTCATTCTACACGGAAAAAACGATTTGGTTAAAGTATCTAAAACTGTAGCTAGCTGCAGACAGGGCTGGGCATATTTCAAATACTTGTATTTGAAATACAGTATTGGAAGTATAAATTGTATTTCAAATATTGTATTTCAAATACAATACAAAACGTATTTTGCATTTCAACATCATTCGATGTATTTTGTATTTAAAATATAATTTCAATATATCTTGTAATGCCAAAAAAAATCCTTGATAATAATCCTTGAAGCAACGCGAACAGACCTACTGGCTACGTTCGGAAACATTTGGGCTGTGGCAGAGAATGAGACGTAACGAGATGTAACTATCGTAATCGTGACGTAGGGTAAGGTAAAGAAGAACGTAGATGTCGCAGTCGTGACTAGTTGAGAAAGTGACGGATACTTTCTTTGGGCACTTTGATTTAATTAATTTTCCGTTTATTTTGGTTTTTTTTCCCCTTCCCCAGTTTCTCTCTGTGATCAGTCAAGACATTCATGATAACTGATACGAAATCGCTCTCAATCACTCTCTCAAATCAGTTAGAGGAAATTCGGGTAGCCTCGGACGGCGGGCATCCCCGGACACTCGAATTTTTTAGCGAATTTCTGAGCCTAAAACAAAAACAAAGCATCACGTCGAAACTACGTGTCTACAACGAGTTTCGACGTGATGCTTTGTTTTTGTTTTAGGCTCAGAAATTCGCTAAAAAATTCGAGTGTCCGGGGATGTCCGTCGTTCGAGGCTACTCGAACTTCCCCTACTTTGTTCAGGTCTATCAGTACATCTGTAGCTCGGCCTTTATTAGTTAATACAAATAATTAAATTCTAATTTTTTTCCTATGAAGTTCAATTACAACTGATAAGTACATTTTAACTTTCTTCCAATCAATTTGTTGTCTAATACCCAATTTCTTTACCTCTGGATATGTCGTCGATAACTTTATCCATAAGATCATCTCCTAGATAATCTCATGGATAAATAAGATACCTGGGAAATATCTGAATAAAGTTATAGATAACTTATCTAGAAGTGAAAAAATTGGGGATAACTGTTACTTCTCTCAAACCGTTCGAGAGCAGAGCAATAATTCGAAATAAATTAGCTTTAAATTTTCTGTCATTTAAAAATGATATAAATTTTAAGTGTAATTAATATTATTTGTTTTACAATAAGTGATTTTGTGCGATGTTCGTGCTTATTTTATAATTAAAAAAAATTTGGAAGTATATTGTATTAAAAATTTTGAATTTAAAATAAAAAAATTGGAAATATTTTATATTTTGTATTTTAAAAAAATATTTAGTATTTGAAATACAAATTTTGGACGTATTTTGTATTTGAAATACTAAAAAAGATATTTTATATTTAAAACAAAAACTACTTAAAACTATTTAAAAAGGTATTTTTTATTTGAGATGCAAATTTTGAAAGTGTTTTGTATTTTGTATTTCAAAATCGAAAGATTAAAAGTATGTATTTTTCATTTTGTAATTCAAATACTAAGATTGTATTTCAAATACTTTGGTAATGTATTTTGTCCAGCTCTGGACACATGGATACAGATAAAAATAATTTTGTTAGACCATCAAAATAATTATACAGAATACTCAAGCTGGTGCCAGAATATCAAAACTTTTTGCAGCATTACTCATTTATGCTCATTATCCACATATCAAAATAATTATGACGCTCGTCCTACAAAAAGTACGTACAGATCTGAAAATAATTTTGTTGAATGGGGAACGTCCTACATAATTATTTTGATAGACCAACAGAATTACATATTTTCAGATTTGTATTTATTTAAATTTTTTGATTCAGTAAAATCGTTCTTACTGCGTAAAATACTTCAAAATATCTTTTTTATTTATACCTATAGTATAAATTTAAATATCTTATAAATTTCAGATAGCAAGTATATCTCATGTATTTAATATTTCGTATACATCGTATAAAATATTAAAATATTTCGATACTTAATCTTCGATATACTGAAATCTATTTTATTTTATGAATTACGTGTATCTTTACGTATACGCAATAAGTCGATATTAAATGCGGAATTAAATAAACTGATCTACATTATTTTAATTTATTTTAAAACAATAGATATCCGTGAAATGTAATATTTTTATAAAATTCCTATACTACAATTTTCACAGATTCATTACTTCAGTTTAAAATCAAAAATATTCTGACTCACTAATACAATGCACAGCGGCAATTGAAACTACGATCTACGTTGATCCGTACAACATAAATATATCAAAATTATAACAGCAAAATAATATTGCAAAAAATAATTAAATCACGAACATGAAATATATAATTAAAATTTATATATATAATTAATTATTAAAAAATCATACAATTAAATATTATTAAATATATTTAAACTGTTCTTAAACTTAAACTTTAGGTTTGAGAATCATGTGTGTGTAGTTGTTTAAGATATTTGATTTCTGTTCAGATAGTAAGTGTAGCTCTTATTTAATAAAATCCAATTGTTTGTTTTTATTTATCTTCTTTGCAATCATATACCGTAAATGTTTTTTCTTTAATGAATAAATTGGTCTATTAGATTAATTAAGCTAATTATTATGAGACTATATGACTCATTTAGTGAATCTAGTGAAACGAATTTTATAGTATCCTTTTTTTATTTTAAATGTACCCAAAGCAATAATTTTTTAAATTTTAATTAAATTTAAATAATAATAGATATACAATAATAATTAAAGTATAATACCTATTTAAGTATAATATTTAAACGTATATTAATATTAAATACTGTAATATTAATTTATATGTATATTAAGTATTATGTTAAAAATTTCATATCTTTTACTTCATTAAAGATATATTTTTTAAGATGTATTTTGTACTTTTGTATTTTTATTTAAAAAATGTAGTTTTCTTTTTTATTCTTGTTCATTTTTATAAGTGAATTATAATACTTTTATAAACTTATTTAGAATTTTATTGTGTTTGTAAAGTTTTTAATTAAGATATACAATAATAAAATGTATTAAAATGTTTTAAAATATATTATTTTTTAATTTAATAATCCTATAGTCAGATTTTTTACCCTATATTATGTGTCATCCTACTCTTGTCGTGCACTGGCTAGTTGACATGTACGAAATGCGTTAGAAAAAAATGTTTTTTTCTTTGATATCATTTATGAGTTTCCACTTATTATTAAAATAATATTAGATCACATCTAACAAATGTATGTAGTAACTGGTATAGAATTTAATTTTTCGATAAGTCTCTTAGTTTCTTTTTGTCTGTAAAAATTTAAAACTGAAAAGTTAGTCTACTCTATCAATACGTAATTTCAGTCTCCTCTACACAATATAATAGCATATTACATAACAAACCATATGCAACAAAATCAATTTAATAATCAATATTAGGTTTTCTTTTTCTTCTTAATAAGTCCCCTGTTTCCGACCCACTATGATGGGTCACAGTATCATGCGATAAATTTGCGTATATCCTCCTCGGGGAGCAGAGGATACGCTTTATATAGAAATCACGAATAGTATCTCTTCTATTTGAAGTATCTTTTTAAATATCAGGTCAAAATCGCTAAAGTATAATATACTCTATATTAACACGAAAGCATAATATAGCTGAAACAATAAATAGATAAATGAATGTCAAGACATTTTTACCTTCGACTGTTTTTCTTTCGTTTTACGATGAGCACTTATTGGTACATTCGCCTTTTATCTCCGCGACAGATTCTTTTTCTACTTTTTCACACAGCAAAATAACTGTATTTTTTTCGCGCGCTTTTCCGTCATAAAAGTTGTAATTTTCTAAAGATATATGCTGCTTGTTGAAACTTTATAAATACACACTCTTAATCAGATTTTTAAAGAAAACGTTTTTAGGAAATGTAAATCGAGCCTTTTAATTTTAATTTGTAATTTTTGTTAAAATAATTCTTATTATCTTATATATTTATTCATGTTACTTTATGTAAATCTCTTATTCTCTTATTATGAATATTTTATGGGACATTTATTTAACTTTATATTTTAGTGATGTATTGTACAAAATATAAATTATTATTTCAAATGATTAAACGATTTTGATGCGTTATATTAAAATTTTTCCACCTTTAGAATAATATCTTTTTCATAATAAAAATTACAGAAGAAGGTATTAATGTTATTATTATCTATCATAAACATCAGTTGTCTTGCGCAAAAATTTGTTCTGCCATACTTGCTTTACTGAAGAGTAAATTAATATATAATAAGTATATTGCACACAGAGACGTAAATGCGCTTTATTTTGAATACGTCGGAAATGTATCGCGCAAGCGTGTATTACCTGAGTTGTTATATTCATCGCCTCTTTCCTTTATGTAGTATACTGCCTGCCTCAGAATCGCGAATTCTAGAACTAACGGGTTTCCACGTACAGAAATATTTAAAGTCCTAAGCCCATACTGACAGTTTACTAATTACGAGAAAGCATTCTGCAAAATAGCTCTACATAAAATACCATTATTTTGAGAAATTCTTCAGACCAGTGATGTTAGATAATAGATTTTAAATAATAATGATATTAGGTAATAGATTTAAATTATACAGCTTACTCTCAAGAAATTAAAATTTATCTTATAACAATCAGCCTAATTTAGTATGTAATTTAGTTTATAAATGTTTGATATACTTTTTAAGATGGAATACCAAGAATACTCTCCATCTATTTCTCATTTTATTTGTTCATTTATACTAATAAATGTATTCTAATAATAATTATCTTTTCTTATTAGCTGTTGGCGCCCACATACCTATCCTTTATCTTCTTGTAACACAATTTTTCACGAAGATTTGTGAGTATGGCTTGTACTGATCCCGCCAGCATTGTTTGCCGGCTTGAACCTTTTCTAGATCCTTTACAGGTATAGAGCTAGAGAGGCGAGCAGAAACATAGAAAGATAGACTGCGACAAGTTCCAAACGGCGAGACCCAACAACGAGGGCCAGAATGACAAGCTCTGGGGGTGGCCGTGTATAATCGACAGATAATAAAGCAAACTCGAAGCATGTTGGAAGGTCGCCCGATCGTTCCTGTTTCTCTCTCTCTCTCTCTCTCTCTCTCTCTCTCGACAGGTGAGAAAAGGCGATCTTGGCGACAGAAAGTGCAGATCAGGACAAGAGATCTCGAGCATTGTATCTCGTAGATTACAAGCTCCGTTTCATTTTCTTAGCGGTTTACTCGCGTCTTGAAACAGGGTGAAAAATTTTGTACAAGGCAGAGAGACCCTCGTAAAGATATGGAAGATGCGAGAAAAATATTCAAGAATTACGGAGCGCTCGTAAACTCTTTTAAAAGCAGGAAAATGGTTGTTCTTTTTCCGTGAGAAATGAAAACGAAGTGAAACTAGTGATTTCAGCGATCAAAAGACTATATCAAATCTCCCGTTGATGAGAATCATTGTTATATTTTTCGTATCAATATTTCGGATATTGTTGAAAACATTTTTCATGGAGGATTAAATCTTTTATTTAATCTTTTATATGAAATATGCGGTAAAAAAATCCGTTATGACGTTTTCATTGAGCAATAATATATTATAATAAGAATATACGCACATATACCAATAATAATTAATAATAAATCCTGCACAATATTTAGGTAAATGAGAATAAAACACGTCCATCGATGGTTAAAAAATCGGAATAGAAGTTACGTTCAAAACATTTAACAAGCTTCATGAATAAATCCGTGAACCAACAATGGATGCATCGCATACTCCGATAAATTCTCTGCTCTGAAACTCGTGAACACCAAAAATACGACCGACTATATGGCCGTTGCTTTCCTTACTTTAGTTCTGCGCTCTCTTCTGAGTTCTTTCGAGACGCTGTTGAAGAAGCGCGGAAGCTCCTCGTTTGTATTGTACGCAACGCAGTTCGCTCGTAAGTTTCGTCGAAGTTTCTGCTATATCAAACAAAGATGCCCCCAAATTCATGGAACATCGTGGAAAAATCGTCTTTTGTCGAGCAGGAATCCGCTGACAGCGATACCTTACGATGGCTTTTGACAGATTTCTATTAAAAGTGGTATATCGCGTTAGAAATTTAACTATTATACGTGTTATCTTACAACTCGTATAATATTTTAATCAATAAAACTACATTCGCGTATATTAAATCATCATGTATTAATATAATTCCTATTTCTATGTGTAATCGAAAAATACTATTTTTAATTATATTTGGGCACATACGATTAATACGACTTAAATAATGTGAAAGAAGTATTATACTTAAATAATGTGAAAATCACACTGTCTTTTGTAAATAATATATATTCCAATACTGCATTTTATACACTGAAAAAAAGATTGGCTGCTGCAGCAAATTAGATGGTAAAATATGGCATAGCATTTTTAATTGGCTGCAGCAGCCAATTTTTTTTTTTAGTGTAGATATCATGAATAAAAAGTACATTATACTTAATAATATCTTCATCCATAGTTTAGTTTTACATTTTTATATTTTTATTAAATCTAAATAAATACAAATACAAACCGTTTCTATAATACAAAATTATTAAGAAAATGAATTTGGAGCAATAATCCAAACAGTATAACTTAAGCTTAAAAATTCACTTTCCAGATTTAATCTAGCCAATAACATAAACAGAGACACGATAATATTTTATAGACATGAAAATGATGCAAAATTTATGGATCTCATAAAATTAACCGCAGCTTGTAACTTTATATCTCAAGACGCTCCGAAAAGCCTGGAAACCGACATTGGTCTACTCGCGTGCTTCAACTGACCTCGTTCCCCTTCAACCTTTAGATAGGAGAGGGAGAGGGAGAGTCACGTGGCCACGTCGTTAATTTCACCGTTCTTGGATTGTAGACGAGGGTGATTCGCGCAGCGAAAGGACACGAAGGCTCCCTAGCTCTTAAAGACCACATTCAAAAGTTAGGCCACTCAAAGGGATATGAGAAAGATACAACGACCATCGCATTGGCAGATTAAAGTGATGCTCGTGGCCTTTGATCTTCCTCGCGAAACAAGCAAGAGTCTGTGGACGCACATAAAATACGTCTGAGTCCCAGAAGGTTCAACCTGTTTTCCCGTCATCTCTCAAGCGACGACGATCAAGAAAGGGGGAAAGGAAAAAATTAAAAAAAAAAGAAAAAAGGGACTCAAGTAACAAGAGATATTTTTATCATTGATCGAATGACAATCGTAGTCTATGCGGGTGCATCGAGCGATAAAAAAATTCAGTACTCACGAAGACGAAATAGGATTTCTTCATGGTCCTGACGATCTTGGTGAGAACACTTGTCAACGATGGATCCTTTTTTTCTCACTTGTTAACCGACGTTATGCAACTCCCTGTGGTCACCGCGAGGCTGTTGTCAGAGATCGTCGAATTCCCACCACGTGCAACTTTCACCCCCTGACGAAAGGCGCATCGAGAAACCTGTCAGGCGTCTACCGCGAGGCAGATTACGAATTCTTTTTCTCTTTCACTTACGAATACTTATCCGAACACTTCACCCTTTTTCCCGCTGTGACAAACACATAACAATTAACGCGCGAAGCACGTGTTGTGAACGATTCGCGATACGTTCAACGAAACGAGCGTAATAAAAATCTAGATTGATGCGAAAAATCCGGATACAATGTCGCAACGTGAACTCGCCGAAAAATGTTTCGATCGCGATTGTCAAGAGAGCGAATAGACCACGGAAACCTTTTGCTCGGAGGGTGCCTGATCGCAGACCGCCTCAAGCACACGTGCGTCGTTGCGTTACCGCTCGATGTCGTCGGGCCGAGGTGCGCGACGCGAGTGTCGGCCTTAACGTCTCGAAAGCGCTTGACGTTGGCGGCTGGCGCCCGTGCGGCGTGGTGCAAGGTGGGGGATGCAGAGGGGAGATGATCGTCTATCCCTCCCGTCCTATTCTCCCTCCCTATCACCGACCACCCACGCCACCCCCATGGAGAACGCCACACTCGACTCCCACGGTTCCACCGCACCGCATCCCACCGCGCTCGCCCCTGGCACCCATCGACCCCGCGACCACCTACTCCACGTCGGGGCAAGAGTGGAATAAAGTGCCGCCCGGAGGGATGGTAAGGCCGCGCGACGCAAAAGAGAGGTGAAGGGAGCAGGAGGAGGAGGAGGAGGAGAAACAGTGTACGAAGGGATGAAAGACGAAGACTAGGAGAGTAAGTATAATCCACAAAGTTGCAACGATCAAACAAGCGTCGAATTTGTTTTTTTATGCGCTTGACTATCCTTTTTTATCTTTTGACTATCCTGATTCGTGGATTTCCCTTTTTCTTCAAAAAGTGAAAAGGAGATAGGGTAATTGTTGGTAGAATCGAGTGATAATCGCGCACAGTTTGCGGCTACAAACGATGTTTCCGTAATGTTCGTATCTCGCTCTGTGGGAATCGTAACAAGGACTCTGGGACCATCCGTCATTTTGCGCGTAATTTGATTTACGTCTGTCATGGTGTGCAAACAATGTTTCTTTCATGGTTTTGCTGTCTAACCAACTATTGGAAGTGCAGTGTGTTTGAAACTTATAATTATATCAGAGATGAATTTCATATTTTTAAACAAATCCTAAAATAATCATTAATATTTTGATCACGTATAAAATTAGACATTAAAATTAAATTTTACTGAACCGATATTTATGTTTTAAATGTCTAATGTATGACAAAATCAACGACATAACAAAAACGTATTTTGTAATACTACATATTTTTTTAAAGCAACTATGTGTTTTCTTTTTACACCAATTAATTTATCACATTATTCTGTGCATAAAAGAGTCAGTGTACCATTATTTAAAAAATCAGGAGACAGCAGTTAATTAATAGTTTACGAGATATTTAACATTTCATATCAATATGTACCATAATGAAATAAATCACTCGAAAAGTATTGATTTTTCGATATCCTCATTTTAACACTTTATATGCTGAATAATTAGAGGAATCATATATCGTGTAAAAAAATTATATCATTCTACTTATTTAAAATAATGGCGGTAACCCTTTTTATATTTACCTTGAAAAATTAATTTTTTTTTAAATTATTTTATTTGCGTCTTATCCAGCTAAACAACTTCTGTTTAAAACGTTTTCTCGTATCTTTATATTTTCGAAATAATTGTCCTATATACATTTGAAATGTTTCACTCTATATACATATTTTGTATGCGTGCGTGCGTGCGTGCGTGTATATTTGGATTCTGTTGCAGTAAAAATGCAATAGATATCGAATAAAAATTTAATACGTCAAGATGTGATGACTTAAAAAAAGAATCAATTCTATTTAATCTTATATAAAGCATATAGTTAAAATTTATATCTTATTCATATCTTTTTTCGACTATTTTCGAATCATCACGTCTTGACGTATTAAATTTTTAACCGATATCGTATCGCTTTTTTATTACGGCATTATAAATAGAATCCAAATAAGTTTTATGTTTTTTTATATTGCTGTTATCAATAAATTTTATGTAAAATAATAAAATCATCAAATACAACGTAAAGGATTAAAAAGGATGAGCCTTGAAGGCTCAATATCGATACTGGTTCTATATTTCGTTTGCACATTCCTATGTATGTATTATAATTAATAACGGCCTTTTATTACCGCTCGCTTTTATAGTAATGAAACCTCAAAGCGTAGCAATATTCCAAACTCGTCTCATATAACAATGTTCGGGGATGACATTGTGAGTACTATACGTTACTAATACGCAAAACAGCCGGAATATGAAAATTGGGAATGTTATGACGTCAGAAAGCTCGCGTTGCGAATTCGTGAAATCACCCTGCGGTCATTGCGGTTGGACCTTAAGTCCACTTTATATGTACGCGTGTACATTCCAAAACCAGCAAGAGGAGGGTTAACTTATCTCGAGGATTGTTTTCGGCGACTATATATGACCACATAATCTTATTTATTATAATTAATAATAAGATTGTGTGGCATAGCTCGTAATTGATTTTTATTAAATAGACATAAGCCTTAGAAAAAAAATGATACAGACGAAAAATGATCTAAAGCTAAAGAAAATTTTTTAAAACAGAAAGAAAATAAAAGTCTTCAGTTTACAATTTACTTGTATCCCACGTAAATTCATTAAATTGAAGTAAAATCACTTTTTCTTCTTGCGAGCAATAGATTTATACGTATTCTCAATCTATGTAATCCATTTGTAACTTATACTACCTGCTCTTTAAAATTCTTGATTAAATATATGTTGTTTTAAACAATAAGAATTAACATAAGGGACTATAAGGAGTCAGCGCGGAAGACATATGTATGTTATTTTATATTATACAATGTATATATATATATATATATGCATA
Source organism: Mycetomoellerius zeteki (assembly GCF_001594055.1). Taxonomy (NCBI): domain Eukaryota; kingdom Metazoa; phylum Arthropoda; class Insecta; order Hymenoptera; family Formicidae; genus Mycetomoellerius; species Mycetomoellerius zeteki. Next base: position 332,785 of record NW_017257338.1, read on the forward strand.
TACATAAATGTATGACAGAAAGTACATATGCAAAAAGACAAACTCAAATGTTACACCACGTTAAAAATGCTTCTCGACAGGTTTGCTTCTGGTCAGCCTTATATAAAAGTATTTATAACGAAAAATATCCTAAATAACGTTATTTTATTTCATACATGTATCTACTCTGTTTATACATATATTCGGGATCCCTTAACCTCCTTTTCCTGTTTTGAAACATAAAACTGCTGTACACTACATGAAATTTTATCCACTAGCAGATAAAAACAGGTTGTCCAGAGAGCGAAATAGTCAACGCATTGAAAATATTTGAATTTGGCGAAAATGTAACTGATATTTTAAACCTTTCTTTTTGGTTGACATTTTAGTGAAAAATTGTGGTAAGAGTAAACGAGTTATGCTAACTATGAAATTGCATCAATCAATTTACGTAAATTGTATACGTATTTTACATTGAAAAATTTGTTTAATAAATTTAAACTGTTTGTGTATTCCAGTTTTTCGCACAGTTACGTACAAAAAACGTTTGCTTATTGAAGTAAAATAATTTCGTACACTCTAAATTTCTTGTAGTAAAATCTCACTCCAAGAGAGTGAAAATGCAACCAACCTTGAAAACAAGTTAAAATATTTCACTTCTTGAAAAAGAGTGACAATTTTTACTCTTTTTAGAGTAAATTTTCACTTGAAAGCCAAAAGAGTGAAATCGCATTCCAAAAAAGGTCACTCTTTTTAAAGAAGTGAAAGGTATTTTATTTTCACTTTCTTGGAGTGAGATTTTACTGCAAAAAATTTAGAGTGTATAGTATCATATAAATATTATAAATAATTTTATTGTAAAAATAATTATTATTTTAATTAGTAATAACATTAATGTGAAAATATATTTAAATAGTCATTATAATTTATACAAAAATGTACATAATCTATTTTTTAAACATTTTTATTTTAAAGCGATTTTTTTCATATTTCTTCCATTTGATAATATTGATTTATGAGAGAGTAAAATTTTAATATAAAACTGACTTTCGAATTTACTAAAAATACTGTATTTTACACTTGTCAATAATTTTATCATAAAAAATTTATCACAACGCAGGACGAGTAAGCGTTACTGATTATCGTATTAGAGAAAATGCTCGATAAATACAATACCTCGAAGCACACGAATTTCCGATTTTCAGAGAGGATTTTATTCTCAGTTTGATAGCGAATGGATTCGTGTCACGGGGACGGGATTTATCGACGCTGAAAATTCACCGCTGCACTACAACTAACGACAACAATTATCTGAAAAGTTGCTTCCAGTCAAAAATGAGCGATACAAGGGGCTGTTATCGCATTGTGTGCTGCGTGTTGCATGTTTGATGAACGTTAATCGAAATGTTGAATCAAATGTGTGTACCTAATCTATCAGCGTATATGTAAATTCGATCAGCACACCCTACACAACAAATAATCTCTCGTAAAGATACTTTGTAGTCGATACATATTCTAACATAAATAATGAAATAGCCTGTAAGTATAAAAGTAATGAATTGAATATAATCGAAAGATTTTGCGGAAAGTTACACGTTAGAGTAGGTGCATTAATGACTAATTAGTCAAGAGAAACGTATTCTTAGTAGTTTTTTTTCTCTTTTCTTCTGTAATAAAAAAAATATTTTTCTCTCATTCTTCATTTTAGATTAAGTTTAAATCTTTAAATCTTGTTTAAAATGTGTAAGATAAATAATTATGTTAAGGGATAAACTAAAGAAATTGCTATAGTAACATGTTAAGGACAGCTCTAAAATGGAACAAATTCAATTTATTGTGCTTGTTCTCCTTCCATGCTTTGTAGACGCGTGCAGAAATAAATTTTTTATTGCAATCAAAGAGAAAAAAAAAGTGTTAATGTATCTTAAACTCTTGCGAAATTTATGTTGCAGCAAGAATATAATATAACAATAACAAAGAAGAAATGCACGAAAATGAAATTTGAAATTTTATATTTTATTTTCTGATAAAGATATCGATACCGTTTCTGAATATATCATTCAGAACTTACACACATTAATTGCAAGAAGATTTAATTGCAAAAGATAAAAAAATTGTTATAAAAATTGATTTTTACAAAAATCATATACTTTGCTAACTTTTTAAATGTCTGTACAAAAGCTTAAACCAATAAAAGAGCAATTATAATGTAAAAATATTAATATTTAATCAGGCCATCACAAGCTTTGATTATAACATTATGTCTATTCTACATACCTATTGATCATTCTTATCAAAAAGTTATCATTTATCAACTTCGAAAGTACAGCTGATTGTGAGTATCCAACTATATATCATGAAATTGCTTTAAAATATTTCTAATTAATACATCGATGAAAATTATAGTTGATGATCATTTAGCAGCTTTCATAATGTTGCAAATTGAACGACTATAATATAATATAATAACCTTCTATTATCACTTTACTTTCTTGTTAGTGTTGGAGACTTATCGGTTATATATTTTTAGAATAATACTATTAGACGTATGCATCTTTTTAGACGTAGCATCCTTTTTATTCGCTGATATAGATATGGATTTTAAAATTATGTGTCTACCTTCTATTAGCCGTAAATATCATATTTTTAAATTCGATACACTGCAGTGTAATACTTTCTCATTTTAAAATGGCCTATGGGCTAAAAAACTAGACATAAGAAAAAACATAATCTGGTGGCCGTTTTAGAATGCGAAAATATTATCACTAGTCAGCAGTGTATCAAATCCAAAAATATGTTTTTTACGAGTGCAGACATATAATTTTAAAACATACTTTTTAGTTTTAAATTAATGATATCAATTACATTCGTTTTCTCAATTTAAATATATTATTAAAAGTAATAAATAATTTCTATGTTTTCGGCTTGATTTAAAGATATGCTTTCATTGTAATATATATATATATATATAAACAATTCTTAAGTTTAAATAAATATCTTCTTTTTTTAGAAAAACATAATTTTAAACATAATGATATATAATTGATCGAATAAATAAATATTCGAATAATTTATTAGATAAAGCAAAACGTGTTTCTAAATGAAATAAATATTTATTTAAGTCAAAATATTCAATTTTAATGCAGTGTATTTATTTAGTAAAAAAATGTTTTTTGTCGGTGTAAATGTGTAAATAAGTAAATAATTTAATATTCTCGCTAATAATAAATAAAGTTCAATTAATAACATTCAATAAATATTTGTGTCTTTTTTTATTCATCAATTTTGATATAATAATATCTTTTATCTAAAAATGAAAAGGTATCTTTATTCGAATAATAACTCATTAAATAAAACGTTTCTCTGAACAAAATAAAATATTTATTAAAGTTAAGTAGATATATATTTAATTTTAATACATTTGTGTAATTAATACCAATTTTTATACAATTCGACATTTAGGCTGTGAACCTTGATTGGATATTTTGTTACTGTTTAGTTCGGTAAACTTTTTGTGTCCCGTACCCCGATTCTGTACATTTAACGAGGGACACATAACGACATAATGTACAAACTTGCTCTTTTATGCGATTATAAAAAACTTGTCATGCACACTTGCTGTTTGTAGTTTATAAGGATTTTCATCAATAACCATCAATCATTGAGAAATATCAACTCTATTACATAACGTGTTCTCAAATGTAATGAAATCTAGAAATCTACACTGAAAAAAAAGATTGGCTGCTGCAGCAAATTAGATGGTAAAATATGGCATAGCATTTTTAATTATTTGCGACAGCCAATTTTTGGTTGTGTTAGCCTATCAAGATCCTATACTGACATTGCAGATAGGCTAACGCAACCAAAAATTGGCTGCTCCAGCCAATTAAAAATGCTATGCCATATTTTACCATCTAATTTGCTGCAGCAGCCAATCTTTTTTTTCAGTGTAGTTATTTTAACGTGTTTAATTAGATGCATTAATTAATATATAAGTTGATACATTAATTATTATATAGAATTCATATTTTAATAGAGAATAAGTATAGTTGAAGATACTTGAATATAAGTTCAAATAAAAACATTATTATTATTGCAAACATAAAGAAATCCCACGAAGAGAGAGCATCTAACTTTTAAAAGCGCGTACGCAAGGAAACGTATGAAAATCGAAATGTTTTAAGGCCTTTGACGTCTCACTCAGACCGAGTCATTTCATCGCAGGGATGAGATAAACGCTAGTAGGTACATGCTGAGTAGGAACCCCCGCCAATTCCGTATAAAACCGTCTCTCTGGTTCCGGTATATTTATTTCGATGAAAAGCCTCACGGTAACAACTTGTGCATTACGGTGACAAGCGTGACTTATGAAAACAAAAAGTCGAAAAAGCATCAGAATGAAGGCGTACCACCCGTTCGTCCTGCGCGAGTAGAATGGAAAAAGCGAGAGAACCCTGTTAAGTCCCAACAACGGATGCTCAAAGAAACATCAAAGTCGTTCGACAAAGAGTTCTCCATTTATTTATGAATGAAGATAAATCATAGATTGCGAAATACTTTGATTGCAAGGCAAAAGAAAATATCGAATTATGTAATCAATTTCATGTTCTTATCATCGAAAAACGTCGATATACTTGTGTGCTTGATATGTGTCGTCCGATCAATTATACTAATTAATTAGGAAGTGTATGATGTATTATACAGAGTGATAAAAAGGTTCGCCCCAAAATTATATGCGTTTATCAAAACATTTTTCAATAAGTTGATGTTATTTGTCGTCATTTCAACCTCAAAATAATGACAAATAATATTAGCTTGCTACCTAGGTAGTAATCTAGTAATGTATGTTAAAAGCAAACAAATTCTTAAGATAATTACATCTTATTATAAGTATCAAAAATTCAGCACCAAAAGATTTTTGTCGGTTGATAAACTGACTTTATTAGCTGCTTGGAAAAATTTCTGTGGAAAAATATACATCGTTGACGTATTCCCGAAGTACATTAAAGTTTATAATAATTCAAAATAACTCCAGAGTTCGCTTTTTGTAAATGTACATATGTTAATAATTAAATAAGCACAAAACTTTATGGCCAAATTTTGTGTGTGTGTGTGTGTGTGTGTGTGTGTGTGTGTGTGTGTGTGAGAGAGAGAGAGAAATACTGATTAAATTACTTTATATTGAAGAAGATTATATATGATTCGCGTGTATACTCCGAGGTGCCCTTCACTTGGAGTAAATTTTGACCCTCGCAACGCAAAGCATTTCTGAATGCGAACATTAAACATATATAGGAAGGACTTACCTTATAAGCACATGTAACCAACGTACTCACTATTTGATAACGCGATCCTCCTAGCTCCCGTATTCGAGTACCTATTCGTCCTACTTTATCCTCTTGACCAGGTGTGCAAGCGTTTGGCACAGCTTTCTTATTTAGGCGTATTTGGCCAAGTGGATCTGTAAGAAAACACGGGTCGCTCAGAATTTACACTGACACTGTGAGCAAATAAAAGTTTACGATTTAAAGAGGATGTTCAAGCACTCGAAAATGTAGCCAAGTCTGACAATCTGACAAGCTTTAACTTCAAGCAATACCTAATCGTGAAGTGGCCCAGGCGAGAATTTCTGCGAGTTGTATTTGTAGCGAAATGCAAAACTAGTAATACATAATTTATAAACGATTGCTTGCCAATCTAGCGACATTTATGGTGTGGCATTTATAGAGATGTAAAAAACGGCATTTTTTACTTCGGAGAAAAGTATCAAGTAAAAAACTAGCTTTTTACTGTAACGGTATTTTTTTACCAAATTAAATAAAATTCATGAAAAAACAAGTTATTTCAATATAATTATTGGAACGACGTATAGTAAAGTATTATTTGTATTAATAATAGTATGAAACACTTACTTAACTTTTAAAATTGAAGTACAGTATAAAATGTCATTTAAATAATATTGAAAGGTAAGGTATATTTATAGTCATTATACTATATTAATCATTATACTATATTTTAACTTTGTAACTATTTTTACACAGAAATCTTACGAATAAATGCAGAAACTAAATTCTGGAACAATAATACAACGTTGAAATCGTGAAATGTTAAAAAAAAATATTCGAGTAAAAAACTGTCAAAACTGAAGGAAAAAAAATCATTATTTCCAGAGTTTTTTACCCTAAAATTTTAGAATCTTTCCATTTACATCTCTAGGCATTTATATATAAGTTATTTAACCACATTTTCATGCAGTATCACCTAGTCTCAATCGCAAGTAATTTGAAAGAGAATTTTTTCTTATTAAATAGTGCAGCGCAGCAAACTACTTTATAATTTTATAGTGTTGTTCTGATTGTCCGTCCGTTCGTTCAATAGTCCATTAAATGTCTGTTCTTTCTATTATCTTCCATTTGTTTATCTTCCACTTGTCTGTTCTTTCTATTATCTGTCTTCAAGATTTCCCAAAATGGCTTTTTAAAATTCTGTTTTCGGCAATAGGTATGTGAGGACCTTAGCTTCACCGAGGTATAAACTAAATTCAGTTGAGTATAAGGAGGTCAAAGGTCGAGGTCAATGAGACTTCCAATAATATAGGGCAAACTAAAAGGGGTTTAAAATGCTAATTTTAAGAGGTTATAAGATATCATATTTCGGTATTTTTAACGAAATTTGTGCAATACAGTTACAGGCTTTCCGCTGCATCATTTAATTGTGTTTATTGCAATTTTTCGTATATGATAGTAAAAAATATACGACTATTTAATATTTTACTTATAAACTTTATAATATCATGAGATTACGAGATTGCAGTGAGATAATTATTTATTTAATTATGAAAACGTACCATTATACACACACTCACACACACACACACACACACACGCGCGCGCGCGCGCGCGCGCGCGCACATTAGACGTATTTGTCTCTAGAAATAGATACGTGGTTATATATTGTATAAAGGTTTTAGAAAATCAAAGAGGAAGAAAGAGAGAAAGAGAGAATTTTAAGATAAAATTTTAAATATATAGAAATCAATATATTCGAATGCATCACGTCAAAGAGTTAATAAAGTAAATATCTACAAAATTCGAAACTCTCCACTCGTTTCGAAATAATATATTTTTATAAAATAGATGTAAAGAACTGATTGGCCTTGCTGGATAAAATTGATGCTGTCAATGGAGATGGAACATATGGGAGAAGAGAAATGATGGAGAAATTTTGGATTCGTGTCGGCAACGCGACGACGGCGACGCGTGTAGGTTAGGTGACTTGTCGCGCGCGTGTTTCCTGACAAATCGCACGGCGAAAAATCCGTGATTTTAAAATGCAGCTGTTCCGCACACGTGCGCGGCATAAACGGCGGCATTATATACGCAAACGTGTGACTTGGTGTGTGCAACAAGACGCGCACGTGCGCTCGTCGCACGCGGCATAGGTGAAGCTTCACGCCGGCCGGGCCGCACAACATATGTGATATAACTGCAGCGTGGTCGGATAACAAGAAGAGGGACTCTATTGTTCGTCGTATCTTGCTGACAGCACGCGCCGGATTTCTCATAGACTAGCAGGTTGTCCGGATAAGTGAATTTTCATGGTGAACGTTTGAAGATTACTAATTTTCGGGAAATGTACTAAATTTCGGATAAAGTCAAGACCCTGAAAAGATTAGCGTACAGTTACATGATCAAGCATTTAACATTTTGTGATAATATATGTATAATATTTATTTTTATTATTTGATAATATATGTAATCTGGCAGAAAAAAGCGTTACTTTGCTCCGCGAGCTTGAGATATTAATCATTAAAGTTTACGACTATTCAGATTAGAAAATCTGTCAGCTATGAAATATTGCGATGCGAACAAGCGTTACGGTCATATTTTCATCATATGAGGCGCGAACCTGGGCCTGTCGTGGGCTACGTTAGACTATTTAATAAATTTTACTGCGAATGCTATTTCCATACCAGGTCCATATCAGGCACAAGACTAAGCCTCTTATGGACCATGTCAGATTTTCTTAAGAGGTGGCGTGGCAAAGCAGTAGCAAAGTATCGTGGCATTAACAGGAAATTTCTACCAGGGGTATTATTCCAATTTAGAATTTTAAATGTCCTCCTGAAAAGCTGCCAATTTTGAGACGTGTCACTTTTCTATCATACGAGAGATAGGTATGTAAAACGTCTTTATTAAACAACTCGATGCGAGTCTATAACATTTAAGTTTGTAAATGTTCTCTAAGGCATAATTATACAAATTTTATAAGTAAAAAAACGTTTTGTATTTATAGTGAAAAATGATCTACTCAAGTCCTTGTTAAAATTTTGTATTAAATTTTAACATATTCCAACGTTAATGCGATTATATTGTTTAAATATTTTGTGTTGATATTTCTTAACTTTCAACATTTCTTAACGCTAAATTTATGAGTAAGTGAACAAATAACATAAAAATAATATGATTTAAAGCATAAATTCTAAAATAAGTTAATGTAGTGCGTATTAATTTAATATATCATAAATGTTAAATTTATTGAAAATAAATGTTCCACACACTTTGCTTAGAAATTATGTCAATGTTACACCTTCATGTTACTTTTTTAAAATATTTGTGTTATATTAACACAAAAATTTTAATAGAGCGTTTGGAACATGAAATGTATTAAATTTAACACAATTTTTCCAATAATTTTCCATTAATACCTTATCGGTTACTAAATAATAATATAAAAATATTATGACTAAAACAAACCGAGATTTTTGGGACATTCAAAGCAATTTCTCTGTCGAAATGGCAACCACCTTTGTCTCTCCACTTTACACGCTTTTATCTTCTACCGGAAAAATAGCGCGAACGTGGAAACGTAAAAGGCCACGAATAGTAACGGTTCTAGGGTCATTCTTGACGTTTACAAAACGTTTCGCTTAAAATGAAAGGTAGCATAAACGGTCTTGCGTTTTTACAAAAGTTAGTTACATTCAAACCACCAAATATTAGCTCAGAAAGAAGACAAATTTACTCCTCGCAAAGTTTTGCTTGAGCGCATTCTCCTCTAGTATGTAGTCTAAATTTAACATATACGCTTCCTAGTTAATAAAGTGGAAGTGCTACGCGTAATACGCGATCAAACGCGTAGCTATCTCAAGTTAATTATGTAATATTTCCTTGTAGACTGGTGTAGTCCTGAATTTCAAATTAACGTTTTACATATCATCGATCAACATAACTTGTTAACTTATAATGTGTACATGATTTTGATCTTTTAGCGATTTAAGCGATCTGTTAAAGATTCTGTAAACTTATTAAAATCTATAGTTAATTTATTTGTATAATATACCTATTTTATGTTCTTTATTACAAGCACATATTGCAGAAATCTAATACTGACTCCAATTCAATATTTAAAGATAGTAATTAATTATTTATTTTAAATATTAAAAGTATTGTGTTTAGTACTTTTAATAAATAAGTAATTAATTACTGTCTTTCAGTATTGACCAGTGTTAGATTTCTGTAATTCGTGAAACACGCGATTACTAATGTTTGAATGCATTAATAAAAAGATTTAATTATTTTTCGTTATTTCACTATAAAATCTTGAATTACAAACAAACAAAAACAATACACATACACACACAAAAAAATCTAAACAAAGTTGTATTTGTTATTTGCAATTGTATGTGTTCATATTATGGAGAAATGTTAGCGAGACCCTGAATCGACGCGCTACTTAAATGACGCACATGATGTTCGATATCGACGAAGTAAAATTGGATAAAAAGAAAGATGGATATTCCTGGTAACAAGCTGATGTATTTATAACGCAAACCTCGGATTTGCCGTCTTCGGACTCATTAGCAAACCAGTTCATTATAAAGGACATCCGTTCTTCTTTCGAAAGCATTCACCAGCATCCCTCGATTAGACTTCTCTGCGAGCGAGGACCACTTAGGACGCGGGCATTGAAGTTCACTAATTAATGTGGTCGATGTCGCGATGCCACTCCTTCGATTATACTCTCTCGTGAGAGTCGTGTCCAGCGCGAAGCATTTGACTGACAATACTTGAACTTTTGGCCAAAACGAATAACAGGTCACAGGCACAGTAAAATAAGATACGGAACGTCAAATCGTATATATGTAGCTACCTAGTTTTTTTTTTAATTATTACCAATTTTTTGTTGTCACGTCTAGACGACGTGAGCGAGGAGCAGAGCTCTTTACTTTATTATGAATTGAATTCGAAAAATGGCCTCCTTTAATTAAAATGCCTTTTTGTAATTAAAAATTTTTTACGTTTCTTTTTTTCAGGATTTGCTCATCACCTGTATACTTAAATCTTACGTTTGTTTTAAGTGGTAGTTCATTTGTATTCATTCGTTGTCGTTAGATAAACTCACCTCTTATATAACAAAAATATTGTTTTCTTTATGCAAAATGTTCATGACAAATTTGCATAATTCTAAAATCTGGTTTTTCAGAGCTTTATGTGTGACGTAGAACTTTCATAATTAAAATCTTAAACATCATGTGTTTAAATAAATATTATTTCTTTAGGAACTTATATATTCTTGTAATAGCTTCGCTAAAGAATTTTTTTTTAATGTTAAATGACTCGCAATGTTATTATAAGTATATTAAATACCTTCTGACATTGCATTTTTACTAAAGGTCTCAGTTATAAAGTGAAGTAAACTTACAAAAATCTCTAGGAAACTTCGAAAAGTATGGTAGGTTACGCCGCCTTAGACTAATTTCCAACTTCTCCGCAAAGTTTCCAGTGACAAATTATTCCACACGAAAATGGAGTACCACTCAAGATTCAACGAGAAATTTTATTACTCACAGTACCGCAGTGAACGGCATGAAGAGACAAAAGACGCGAAATAAAAGACAAAACAATCTGTACATCTATATAATGACGATTTGCGACAAATAAACATAATTCTCTCTCTACATCAAATTTTGCATAAACAACTTACTCTTTGTTTTCAGTTTACAAAAAATGTTCTACTTTTGAATATAACAAATGTCAAGCAAATATTAATTTTCAAGGAACGATTGTAGAATGTTAAAACGTACCGAAAAAGAAAATTATATACGCGGTATACAAATTTTAACTGAAAATACATTTTAGATATCAAAGCTCATTTAATCCCGGGTATAAACTAGAAATGGGATCGTGTTACATTACACTGTACAAGCTTCTCTCGTACGTCCCGTGAACTTGGAAGTCAAAGCACGAACCAATCATGGCATCTAGTGAATCGAGTTTTGGGACCAACGGTGATGTTCCTGCATAATCCGATTTTCGTAAGTAGGTAAATTACGTGTCAATTCATTTCGCTTTTATTTTATTGGTTTCCCGCAGATTTTTTGTGTATATATATTATATGTTACAGATTTTTTTTAATACAAAAGAAATATATTAGCTGCGTTTCAATTTGTTATTATGTAAATACATATATTGCAATGCAAATGTAATTTTAACGTGTACTGTAATTATCTTTTATATTTACAATGTTGTAGATATGATAATGCATTTCATAATAAGTAATAATGCAATTTTATTCAATGACAATTGTTATAACTCGTAATTAAATGTATATATCAATCTCGCCTTGAATTTTGTTTGCATAATTTCTTATTTCGTATTATTTATTCTCGATAATTATTGTCGATGCCATTGATGCATCGTTTATGATACTATCGTTATGCGGTAGTATTATAAATGAAATAAATTATTTTCACATTCGGAATTGGTATATATGATACCAACATCGAGACGATTTAAATCGTAAAATCGAAAGCTTATCCGATAACCCTCCTTGCTGAACTCGTCAGTGCGTTACGATTCGACTATTTCCGAGCCTGCTCTCGAGCCTCGCCGAAGTAAGGAGGATGATCTAAGCGAGATGATTTCTCACCGTTCTGAACCGAAAGCCAGTTATAGCGTAGCAGCTTTCAAGTTAAAGATCTCGTTCGGTGCGCCAGCCACGACAAAAAGTCGTTGCGAGTGGTGGATCGATGCCACTGCAGCGACAACGTGGCTCCAGCCACCGACAGACACATCGTCATTCCCTACATATATATGTATATGTATGTAATATATACATATATATATATAAACACACAAACGCATATATATATCTCAATATATATATAATATATATGTGTACGTACACACGGGCGTACACTGTCCCATAGTCGTTCCTCTATCGTCATTCCCTTTCCTGCGATTTCCTCCTCATCTACCATCCATCCACCTTCACATCCACCCTTTATCCACAGGTCCCATGGCCTCTTCAATCCGTGCCATCATCCTCGCATCCATACCTACATCAGTCGCCCTTGGGCGTTCTAATACGACTGCGGTGCATCATAGCCTGTACTTAGGAGATTGTAACCCACATTTTAACGTAATGTTACTTCCGGTTGGAAAAATATTGTAGGAAACGCCTTGTTTAGTCGTAAGACCTATCGCGCGCATGTAATAACCTTTTAAGTACAAAATATTATCGAGAATTCGGTTAATGTTAAATATTTTAATTTCATTTTAACGTTATTGATGTTATTTTATGTAATGACAATTCTGTATCATTTATAGCTCTTTGTAACGGTTGAAAAATAATGTTTACATGGTATAATCACGGATTGTTTCAGGTCTTTGAGAAAATATGTACAGGATTATCATAAGCCATTGAGTCTATCTCTCGACACAGGATGCAAATGGCTAATGAATAATTTTGCTTGCGGAAGGGTTTAGTAGCGTGAACCACAGTAGACTGGCTTTACCGTCAATATCTGATTGTAATATATTACATGATCTGCATTATAGCATACATTTTATTCCAACATTTATTTTCCCGTTACTACATTTTTCTTTTAATTCTTTCATGCAAATTCTTCACAACTGAGTAATTAAAACAGAATCAACTATACGTAAAATTCTGATTTATTATTATTTATATTGAAATATGTGATTTAGATCACTTACCTATATTCAAACAAATACATTTAACAGCTTACAAATATTTTAAATAAATAAATTAATATTTTAACTTCGTTATTTGTTTAAATAAATTAGTTATTTTATTTTCATTATATTTTAGGAATATTAAGTAATAAACTGACTATTATATCTTTCTAAATAATGCTTAAATAAATTATTAGTATTTATAAAGGATTTTAAAAAATGATTGCAGAATAATATATACTACTTATCATTTTTTTGCATCATAAATCTTTGCTTTTAACTATGTCAATTATGCAGGCCGGAATAAATAGTAAACTCTGATTTATAAGATCTGAATAATAGATATCAATGACTAACTAAGAGATGAAGAATAACACACAAGTCAAAGAAGGCACATGAGAGAACATCACCGAATAGGCAAATCTAAAATACTGTCTGTACGATGAAGCATAAATTTTAAATAGACTACGAATAGACTTTGGTATGAATTATTATTATCTATATACATGCTTTTTTGTCATAAAGCCGACTTGTGAGTATTCGGTGGAGCGATGCGCATCAAGAAGAAAGGCACCATAGTTCATAATGTCGAGAAAAGTGTGGCTGGAAAAACTCTCGGGTACACTGATCAAAGTTCTCGATTTGGAGCACAATCTTGCCAGAATTATGCTGCTTTTAATTAACTTTCCCTTAGAACGTAATAGCACGATTACATCATGAGATTTGCAATTGACAAAATAATGAGAATTGCTGATTGGTAAAAAGATTTCCTTTGCGCATAATAAACTTCAATGTTTTGCTAAATTTAAAAAAGAAAGTTTATTGTTATTAACCATTACACACACATAAACGTATTACACAATATTACATAATTTCTTGTTATACTTTTGTAACTTTATTATAAATAAAAGTTTAAATAAATATTACGTTTAATGTGGAAAAGTAAAGTTGCTCTGCCAAATGGAACACACGTCTCAACTCATTTGATATAATCAATTTTGACAGTAAATCCACACAAAACGTTAATATATATTATAGAAGCATTGTTACGTAAAATGTATTTTAATGTCAAACTCGAGGAGTGAGGATTGCCTTTCAAATTAATCACAGTCGTATTTGTTACCGTTTACCATCACGCTGACGTTCGAAATCGCCGTATTGCATTGTTTTTACCAAGCTGATATTATTCGGCGCGATATTACTCACGCACCGGTTGATTTGCGGGAACGTGATCGCCACCGTTGGTATGCCTCTGAGTGACGACGAATGAATACGATCTGCAGCTTCATCCGAGTCTGGGGCTACTCTCTATTACGTCTGTAACGCGCCGAGGTGAGACGAGCTGAGAATAGGAGCGCAGCTCACACTCCGGAATGTTACATCTTCCACGGTCGTCGTCGCCCGACCCGAGTGTCACTCGTAAAGCATGTTCAATGTTATCTCACCTAGTAACATCTAGTTACAGGGAACATCACAAGGCTGATTAGAAGTGCGGAGTTCTCTCCATTGTGTGCGGATTTGTCGAAAATTCTCCACATCGGAGCACCGGAAATCTTACGAGATATTCAAGTTTGAATAAAAATTTTTTCAAAGAAAAAAATAACAGAGTAGTATCATGTTTGGCTTTTATAACAAATTTATCTAGAAATTAGCACCAAATAAAAAAAATATTTTTATCGGCGATTATGTCCTTTTTATAATTTTTTTCGTACTTACAAGTCTAAACATACACACACGCACGGACGCACGCACACACACGCATCATTATCATCAAACAATTATTCAGTTTATTGGATTGATTTCATTTTTTTTACAAGAAATTCATGCTCGATTGAGCATACAAATACAATATGTTTTTAAATTATAACAAATTTGTCGTGAGATTATCGATACGGAAGATGCATGAATATTACCGCTCTATTTGCCAAACAGGTCTTACCTTCGAAGTCCCGCGAGTGCATTTGAGAGTTAAATGAGACGTTAAACGCACAGGCGAATGTGCCCAGTAATCGCGATCTATCTCTTAAACGTGCACGATTTGTTTCAGGACAGAATACGACTTAATAGCCAAGCTATTTAACAAAGAGTGCATCTCTTGTCAGAGCTTTCCGTTCCTACACGCGTTCACATTTACTATGCTTTCTGCAGCTATTTCACTACTGCGATACTAAGGGATATATGAGAAAGAAAATGCTATAGTATAATCTTCCAAGATATTACTTTACATATATTCCAATAAAAGCTACAGAGCATCAAAGAGAAAAATCGACAGCTTTTTTGTACGTAATAATAATATAAAATGTTGAAAAAAATAAATTATTATTAGAGAAGTGAAATATGAAAAAGAGCAAAAAACTGCAAATGAGCAACTGAATCAAAACCCTAAGTTTTGTTGTAATTCATTTAAATCTTGCTAAGTACTTAAAAAAGTATTCGACAAGGTACAAGAGCTCGGAAGCAAGAGCAAGGAAAAATAACTCTTAATGCAAATTCCAAGGTAGAAATTCTTCAATCGATTTTGGATCTCTTTTCGTTCTTTCAAAACAATTTACAAAATTAGATTGTTTTTTTATCAGAATAATATTGTGTATTAAATAATAAAACGTTTAATAACAA
Organism: Mycetomoellerius zeteki; assembly: GCF_001594055.1. Taxonomy (NCBI): domain Eukaryota; kingdom Metazoa; phylum Arthropoda; class Insecta; order Hymenoptera; family Formicidae; genus Mycetomoellerius; species Mycetomoellerius zeteki. Next base: position 348,360 of record NW_017257338.1, read on the forward strand.
TAATAATTGCGCCTTAATAATAAATTCTTAATAATACGCTTTATGTTTTATATATCAATGATAAATTTAGCCCAAAAATGCACGTTTGCATTTCTCTTGACTGCGTCTATATAATTGATGCTATAATTACAATATAAAAACTTAATTAAATTAATAATACAAAACGTCTATAAATAGTCGTGATGGAAGTAGCAAATATGACAACTTGAAACTTTTATTTGCATCGTGAACGTGTAAACTGCGATGTAGCGAACGTGAAATCCACTAGGATACCAACAAATTATTCATTGAAGTCTCAGCGAAGCGCGAGAGACTGATACAAACTATAGTCAAGAATAGGGCTGTAAGAGTTGTGGTATAAAGCCCTTACCCTCTTCGTCTCATAAATACACCTCAATGCTGACAATGCAACGGTGATGCGCGCGCATATGTAGATGCAAAGAGTTTCTCGTGCGCAATAATATTTTTTTTTCTGTCTTCCACCTCACTGCTTTTCCATGGGCACGGAGTTTGTAATTAATTTTCGCGGCATGGTATAGCATAATAACCGCCAGTACAAGAGCACACCCTGTTAATCTCCCAACGGGGGAGAAATTCTGACCTTCACGATTATCACGCTAGCTTGGGCTCGCACTATTCTTTGTCCTTGCTTACATTTTATTACCTGTATTAACGTTTACCCGCGAGAGTATTTAGCGGATTATCCGTGGTAATTCTTAGATTTGTCCTTCTCTTTTGTACTTGTAAGTTCTAGTATAATAAATGATACATATCGTAGTCTTCCTGATTAAATAAAATTAAAAGATTGAAACGCTGATAAATAACTATAATAAATTTGTTTAATTCATTAAAAGAGAAGACATATTTACATTCAGTAAACATAAATAACAATATAATCCTGATCTACCATTTTTAATTATTTTATTAATAGCAGAATAGTAATAAGATAAATATCGTTAAATTTTAATTAAACAATTTTAATTAAACAACTTTATACATAAAATGCCTAATTTTTATATAGAAAACAAATGACAAAGATCTGCGTAAAATGTATTTTCGTTTCATGCGCAAGATTAATATCGAAACATTTTGTTTGCAAGAAGGAACAAATAGAAATTCTTTGATAATCTTAACGTATTCGAATCCGACGTCCAATCGGATCACTACTTCGCTCTTCGCGTCTAGATAATTTATTATTACGAGCGCTGCATGCGTTATCGATCGGTAGTGCTTTTAACAGTACAGACTAGAACTTGTCTGACGAGCTTATTTTCTTGACAAGAAACCAACAGTGAAATTTGTCGACCGAGATTTCAGCGAGCTTCGATATATATATGTATGTATAATATATGTATATATATATATATATATAATGTCCTGGTTATTTAAATCTCCCTTTAATATCTTCTCACCTTTTCGCAATGATAAATCGCATATACTAGCATGCAAATGGGTTTCAGAAATATCGCGAAAGAGCTTTGGCGATTTTTCAGTTCTCTCGAATGCATTTAGTGTGAATTTTGTGGGCTATATCATTGATTCATCTTTTTCGGAAATCTGGCGTCTTTAAAAGAATTCTCCAAGAGTTCTAACGAAAAATATTATAATCAGATTACGATTGAAACATAATTGAATCAATTTCCATTATCTTCAAAAATCTGTTTTTTGCACTTATTTGCAAGAACTTTTTTATAATGAATTAGATTATATTTCTAAAGCTTTTTGAGAGAAAAAGTAAAACTCTATCAGTTATGTCGGAATTTAGGGGAAAAAAGGGTTAACTTTGTATCTCCGGATCTTTGCATGTTATACTCTGATAAACGCCAGTCATCTCGGTGACGCACAGAATCGCATCCCGTTATTTTCCGCCCTTTCCCGTGTCGTTGCATATATACGTCCCGTTTATCCCCCAACAACTATCAAAGGCAGGCGCCGACTTTGCAATTTAAACGCTAAAGCGCGTGAAACCGAACTCGATACGCAGTAGCGGTATCTGCGCGAACAGCCATCACAGATACGCGGTGGGCGAGATTAAAGAATCTCCGCGGATTGCATCCGCGTGCACGTTTGCGTTTCGTTGGCGATTTTTCTTGCCAACCGACAAAATCCGGGTATTCGCAGATCACCGAGATAGTTAAAAACGATAACGATATTCGGCAACATGCGAAAGATGCCTCGACGCAGTCTAACTAGTTCTCTCTTGATAGGGAAACATTTATGAAATTGTATGACGAAATCTTGCATAAAATTTTTAATCTGCAATTATATAAATATATTTACAAGCATAGATCTTTTATAAAATATTGATATGTTTGCGCAATTAATTTCGAGATTGATAGTATTTCGACAAAACAATTCTGATATGTAATCATCTTACAATTAACTATATATTTGCAAAATTAAATTTAGAAAGAAACTGTTCAATAATTAAGAGAAAAAAATATTTTAGTTGTATTTTATGTTTAAAAGATTTAGAAGGAATTAAATTAATCCATAACACATAAAAATGCATAAGTATTCCTAAATTATAACGTAAAAATATCGCGACATGAAATATTATATATTCGGCATGGTGAAATTGTAAGTAACAAATAAAACGTTTTTTGAAAGAATTATAAAATATTTATATCTTAAATTAGACCTGACTAATTTTTAATAAATATTATTTAGAAATTTTATTCGGCCAAACCTACCGTGTTATGACAAATCATCTTGGCACAATTATTGTGAAATTTTCAATTCATGATACCATTATTATATAATGTTTCCACAGTTTGCCTATTGGAGACAAACATTATAAAAAGATTTTTAAGTGTATAATTACTATTACGCACAGTTTAAAGTTTTAAAGGACTACATACATACGTAGTATACATATAAATTCACATAGAATTATACGAGTACAAGAGCGCTTAAAATCCAGCTAGACTATTAAAGGCATTTGTTTCCTATTAATTATGTATTAACATAATTTGTTACACATAACTCTGTTTACTTATATATTTATCTTTCAGTTAATATATGAATATGAACTAAAAGAGGATTTTTTTAAAAAGTCCATAAACTTATTTTATTGTTAAAAAATGTTACATATAAATAATAAACTATATATTTATAATAAAAATTATTTATTAGTAAATATTTTAATACATAATAATTAAGAAAGAAAAAGGAGACCTTAGTTTTCTTTTAATAATTTTTTGTTACTCATTTTTTTACATTTTCTGCATCTTCCATTAATATAGCTTTAATTAACTTCATTAGTTGCAAAAATCAATAAAGATATTTTTAAATTAGGCATATTATAAAAATATTCTAATTAGGCAATTAGGATATTTTTAAATAAAAACATCTTTTTTATGTACTTATGATTAAAAGAGTCTTTTATACGGTTTAATTAAAAAGTGTAAGACGATGTAAAAAGAATTAAAAAAAAGAGAGAAAAAACCAGACTGAGAACATAATCACAGTATAAAATTTGTTGCGACTATGTTTGCACAGCACGCCTAACTGCTTAGCATAGAAATAGAGACCATTGAACTTTTTTATTTCGCAGGGACCGCACTAAATGGATTTACAAGCTTAGTTTCCCTCCTGTTGCAGTATATTCCCCAAAAGAAGATAAATGAATCGTGGATAGGAAGGAGGCGAGAAAGCAAGAGAAAGAGAGAGAGAGAAGCAGATAGCGAAAAAAAGAGAAGAACAAAACGATTGTCAAAACCTTCCATCTCGACAAGAAGAGCTCGTAACGTCGCTTGTCGAGCATACTAGTTTTTCAGCGGAACACCAAAGGTCCTACATCTCTTTATGTTTATTCGCGGCTGACATTCGCACTCTCTTTCACCGTAATAAAGAGAACTTTCTGTCGTCTGCAGTTTAAGATGAAAACTTGGAGTCGATGCAGATAACGCGATGAATGCGAAATCGACGATTTCTGTCTAACGAAAGGATATATGGGCACCACCATTGTTGGGTTTCGATAGTACTTCAACGCATCTCGTGCGTATACTTGGTGAAAATGACAGGAATAGTACAATGAATATAATGGGGCAACCGACATCACACATTACCTAGCGATAACCAAATTATTTGGGACGGTAAATAAAACTAAATAGTTGAAACGATGCAGCGGCGTCGCTTTGTTGAAATTGATTGCACCTTTATTTATATTAATTGATAAGACTTGACTGTGAAGTTTAATTGCTTCATTATCGCACAAAATAATGTAAAACTCACGTTTTCTAATTAGTTCGGATATGTTTTATCACTGCAAAATACTTTTTAACGTTTGCGGATACCTCGGCAATTTGAAAGTTCCGACCATATTCCAGAGGAAGTTTCTTCTTCAACTCTTGGCACATTAAAGACAAAAAAAGTTTAATCGCAAGTTTAATCTCATGCATTATTAAAATAAAGTCGGATAGTCATAAGATAATTCAAATCGAGCGACAAGGAATGTAAGGAGGGAAGATTGGACAAGGAATGTAAACCATGCTCGAACGAGACTGCATTGATTCCAGTATAAACTATCCCTCCAGACGACAGACCATGCCAGGAAATCCTCGTGACGAATTCCGGCGACATCGTCTAGCGAATACAGACTCTATTGGATTTCGAAGTATTCAACCAGTGAAGCTTTTCATTCATGTATGGATTAACGAGCGAGATCGGGGAAATAAATTACAAGAGTAAGTCCATATGAAAATTAATAGAATCTAAGCTTCAGGTTTTTAATTGTATAAAAAAAAGAAATTACGACAAAAATTGTATTCAATAACGTTATTTTTTTTAAGTTTTATATATATGTATATAAAAACTGACGAATCAACAAAACCAGGAATCAATTTCATTAATCATTTTTCGATCACCCATCCTAAGTTGTACAATAGCCAATGCTGCTTAATCTATGCAATTGTTCGGAAATTGCTACTTGGATGATCCATAAACACTGAATGTTAATGGATGCAACATAACTATAACATCTCTGGTCAATATAAACCAAAAAGATGGAACATATATAATTAAAATATTTTTTTTATAAATGAATCTAAAATAGTCCCATTTCAGCGAAGAAAATTTGTAACAGTTGCAAAATAGCATTTGTTTTATCAGTATGTATAACCGAATGCTAGTTTGCACTCTATGAAACAGATAATGTTCCCAACAAACAATTTTGAAATATTTATAAAATACGAGTATATACTAGAAATATCTATTTATATTTACAATTACAAAATTGTATAGACTCTAATGATATAAATCAATAATGATTGAAAAGCCTCTGAGAGCCGACGTAAATTATTGTTGCGAATAATATTGTAATTTATTGTTTAATATACACAAAAATTAATATAGATAAACATTTCGACCCACGTTTAGGATCCTCTTCAGTAAAATGAGATTGTATAATAAAGGGGAGATTTCTACGTTACATAAAGCTTTGTTGGCCGTTAGGTCGAAGCACATAGATTGTTTTTTCGTCGGTTGTAAATCGCATCAATCGAAGTTTTCCGCTTAGGTTATTCATTAAATTTCTTGATTTACTTTAATATGAAAATTGTATGATACTAGTTAATGTTTGAGATTATACAATGCATTATAAATATGAAAGTACGATAAAAACTTACATAACGATCGCGAATTGATGTATCTAGCGCTGTTTTAAGAACGCAAGTCATGGTCATAATGAGAATATATGTCTAAACAATAGATTGGTAAATAATGATACCACGTCAAGAAATACAAAAGAGTGTCATCTTCATTAATTCTAAGTTCAGTCAAATTTTCAGTGAGCTAAAAGCTATTGCCTATAGAATTATCAGCCGGTGGTAAATTTTTATTCAAAATTTTGTGGATAAATATAGCTATGTTGTGTAATGGACTACCTATGGATGATACAATAATGCGTAGTAGATAACCCTTCTTATGTATCTTGACAACTCCATGAGCACGAGGCAATACTAGATTAATGGAGTTAGGTACTTAAAATTAGCGTCAGAAATAAATTCATGATGCTTCCATCTCTTTAGCATAGTCTTGAGTTCCGTGATCAATTTATGTATTGGATTACATAAGATCCTCGTATAAGTGTGTGTGTCCCCCAATAAAATTTCCATCCCCGATACATAGTGTTTGTCTATAGCCACCACCGCATTGCCTTTTTGTCAGCATGGGTGAATAAAATTTGAGAGTTGGTCTTCAAAAAAGATTTAGTTGCTGAAAGTAATGTACATATTGTGTTTATTGTCTATATTTATATTTATCATAAATATTATATAAAATATTTATTTAATATTAAAAAAAAATGAATAGAAATAAATATTTATGAATATTTATCATAAATATTCTGTGCTGTTTGAATTGATATCAAAGAATAACGTTAATAAAATGAAATAATAATAAAAAATATTATCTTCCACTTTTTATCTAAAAAATAATTATAACTGTAATGAAATATAAATAATGAGAATGTGAATAAATAACAGTTTTGTTATTAATTATTTCAAAATAGCAAATATTTTGCTAAAAATTTAATTCAATTTATGGCTTTCTCTTTCTCTCTCTCTTTTTCTCTCTCTCTCTCTTCAAACTATTTCTAAACTATATTTATAATATACAAAGGCCATTTAGTATTAATCGTTTACCTCGAAAATTCCCCAGCTAACGTTAAATATTTATAGAAAATTCAATTTGTATTCCCAATGTGTACTGCATATTCCGGAAAAATAAAGGAATGTGCAAAAATCAATGAAACGTTCAGAATATTATATGAATATTGTACACCCAAGGGCTTCGATTCTTTCCCTCGGAAATTTTCACAAACTGAAAAATGACCACCAATGACTACTTTTTTACATTAATATTCATAGTCCGTGCGCGATTAACGACACGACTAAACCTTACGTCCGCTTACAAATTTTATAAATTTGACGTAAAAACGAAATAACCTGACTTTTTGAAAGTTTTAAAAAAGTAACCGAGGGAAAGAATTGAAGTCCTTGGGTGTACTTCTTGTATACAGTATCACGAAAATCGCGAGCGCGCATAGCAGTACACATCTCCACCGACAGAGGGCCGCGACTGAGAGCATTTACTCGTAAACAAGAATCATCTGGAAAAGAATATGAGGAGCGCAGCATATCGCCTGTGAAATAAGTCACGACATTGAATTTCAAGGTGAAAGCACATGAAATGTGTTCTTCATAGTACAATTGTTTAAAAAGTGGTTCAGGGACAACCGGATCTGGAACTTTGGAAAAAATTCAAATTTTGAAATGTATATGGAACATTCTCGGAATATGTAACGATACATGAATATAAATGAAATTTTTAACCGATATTTTGAACGTTATTTTACATTCTGTATATACATATGTATATAAATATATTTCGGGACATTTCAGAGTACTCTTGAAATGTTTCTTTTCTTTAGGGTGGAGGATTTTTAGAAACCCTTTTCAAATATTTTAGGAATATTTAGAGTTAGCTGGATCATAATATCAAATAATTTAATATAAAAAAGATAATATAATAACAAAAAATATAATTTCATTTAAAAGAATAATATGATTATAAATTTCGTGAATAATTGAATACAAATAACAAGAAATATAAAAGATAAAAATAGATAAAAATAGATAATAAATAAAATTCTTTTTTGATATTATTGTATTTCAAACTGGAGAGTTTATTTAACTTTTATTTAATAAAAGAAGTAAAAATTCGATTGAAAAGACTTTATTTGATGCTAAAGATTTAATAATTATGACTCAACAAATTTCTGTAAAAGAAGTAACATGCAGAAAGAGGAAAAAAGAGCTTAATCAATAAAAGAAATATTTATAATATTACCTGTCAGTGTGGAAAACGATACATATAGCGCCCTTACACGCGAACGTTGTGAAACTGCTTTAGTCAGTGCTATCGATCGAAGTTAAGAATATCTGCAAGGAACATCGGTAAAACATACTCCAAAATATTATGGCGTCATGTCTAACGCCACTTGTTGGAAATGTGTGTTCTCCTGACACGCCGACGTATGTGCTCAATAGTATTTCACAATAATACACGCGATAACCAAATGTTCTAGATGATATTAATTACAGTTATTTTGAGTGATGCTATTCGCAAAAGAAACTACTAGTTTATCGTACGTGGCTCCGAAGTGTGTTGTAGACAAAGGTAGACGTGACTTTTATAAAATTCTCTCAAGTTGTTAAAATATTTCCTCGATCTCATAAGATCACAAAGATCTTTGATATTATCCAATACGATAGACGCCGCTAGTGTTTCGGTTATTGATGAGGTAGATTGAAAATACGGGAACACCTAATGACGATTTCGCGAAATGACGACTCTTCGATATGACGCTGTCTGCTCCGTTTTGATTTTACTCCATATTTTAGTACATACTAAGGCAGCATTGAAAGATATTTTAAATGTTCAGGTAATTACATATAGATATTTTGTAGGATAAAAAGAGAAAATTAATATTATTATTTAAATCGTTAATTTATATAGTTTTTATTAATACTGTTAATTACATATATTTCCAGCAAATACTAACAGTAACATAATTGTTAATTAATTTTCCACTTAACAATATAAATGTAATATAACACATGTTATACGTAATTATTACTATTTTATTTCTACGTAATATTTATATTTTGTGTGTGTGTTGAGTAGGAAATTATATAATTATAACTAACAGTTATGTTACTGTTAATTGATTTGCTGAGTTGTTTTATCGCATGTTATACAAATTATTTAATAAATTATGTATAAACGTATAAGAGAAGAAATTTTTTGTTATACAAATTATTTAATTAATTATGTGCAAACATATAACAAAAAGAAGATTCCTTTTGTATTATAGCATTTACCTGATACCAAGTTTGGTCCGAATGAATATTCTGATGATGATAGAGAATATTCCGATGTTGATGATAGAAATAAAGGCTCCTTAGCACAATCGAATAATCAACAAAACACCAAAGACCATTTATATTCAAAAGCTGATACCTATCTTGACAAAGAAGAGCAAGTAATTACAGATATCTTGGATAAAAGTAAGCATTAATCATTTGTGAGTGTTTATAGAAGTGAATAATATTTTCTTATGTTTGTTATATTCTTTCAGATATAGTATGGGATGCACAATGGGGGGCACAACTGAAACTTACTCAAGCATCAGCAGTTTCTGTGGATCCAAATGGCAATGTTGCAATATTTCATAGAGGAGCTCGTGTTTGGGGTCCTGATAGTTTCAATAATGAAAATAAATTTGATCCAAATAACGGGCCAATAGCGCAAAACACAATAATCCTTCTGGATAAAAATGGCAAGGTGATATCAGAATGGGGAAGAAACATGTTTTATCTCCCACATGGTTTGACTATCGATCAGTCTGGGAATTATTGGATAACTGATGTAGCAATGCATCAGGTATTCAAGTTTGATGCTCAAGATGTAAAGAGACACATGGAAGAACTGAAAAGTGCACAGGTTAACTCAGAGACAAGTGTGCCTAATGATCATACCAGCATGTTAAAACCATCTATAATTTTGGGAGAGGCTTTTGTCCCTGGTAACACCGGGAGCACATTTTGTAAACCAACTGACGTTGCTGTACATACTAATGGTGACTTTTTCGTCAGTGATGGATACTGCAATTCTAGGATAATTAAATATAATAAAAAAGGGGAATTAATTCTACAGTGGGGACGACTTTGGAACAGTAGAGGTAATAATAAAAATAAAATTGATATTAATAACAATAAACAGTATTTAAATAAATGATAAACTAAGCCTGACTTTATTTTAGAGTTTGTCTATTCACAGTCGCCTCCGCCATATGCGTTTCTTGTCGCGCATGCTTTAGCACTCGCGAGTGAATTAAATTATCTTTATCTCGCTGACAGAGAAAATGGCAGGATATTGTGCTTCTTTGCCAACAACGGTACATTCCATAAGGAATATAGACATCCTGCTATTGGTACAAAAATTTACAGCGTTGCCTACGCTCGAGAAAAGTTATATCTTGTTAATGGACCAGATCCATTTATCAGTAATCCAGCATCAGTAAGAGGTTTTGTACTTGATATTTATTCCGCAAAGATATTATCAATATTTGAGCCCAAGAAAAATATGGATAATCCACATAATCTGCATGTGACAGAAGATGGTTCTGAGATATACGTAGTTGAATTAAACAATAAGAAAGTTTATAGATTTCTACAAGGTACAACGTTTTATTAAATGTTACTTTCTATAATAATAAAGACTTATAATTCCACGATGTTGCATCTTATGTAAATGTATCTATCTTTTTCATTTTTAGGAGTAAACAGTTCTAATAATTCGCAGTCAGCTAAACGGCATCAACATCAGATCTTAATACATCCTGATACTGAAGATGCCGATACTGAAAAGACCAATATGACAAAATTGATCCTAGGCCTTGGCTCAGCGGCTGTTTCCTTTATTACAATTTGCATTGCGATTGCTGCCATTGTAGCGAGATGTCAAAAACGAGGTAGAAAAATAAGACATGATGAACCAGCTGTTGAATTCTCTAAATTAATAGAATAGAAATAAATGTTCCTTTCAGTATGGTTGTTTTTCGTTGTAGTATCTTGTTGTGAAGTCTTGTGTGTTAATTTATTTTCTATATTTATTTAAAACTAGTTTATATATATATATATATATACAGAGAAAGAGAGAGAGAGAGAGAGATTGTTCATAATACACATCTAGAAATGATAATTACTGCATAATCCCAAGCAAACTGACATTATTTGTCGTTATTTTGACATCAAAATAACATTAAAAACGACATTTTGACATCAAAATGATGATTAATAATATCAGCTTGCTACCTGGGATAATAACATTTTGAAATGACATATTTATTATATTTATCGTCAATTCATTACTATTATATTAATAATTATGATTCCCAAACTTCAAACTATTATGAATAAATCTATAGCAGCAGAATTACTTAATATCGTCTCTGTTATAATATATGTTCGAATTACTTTACTTCTCTAACATAATCTATTAAAATTTTTTAAGCTTTAATTTTCATGTTTCTTAATGTACGCCTAAATTAAGAAGCATCATGCAATTTATATGTTTGCCTGCAATGATTAAATTGTAAATATTAAGGATATATATTGTTTTTTTTAAATAGAACTTTCACACATTATTATATTTCATTTCATTTTTACACATTATTTATTTAATGTATTGTACTGCTCTTTTACATTTTTTTTCTGTACGTTGCTATTTATGTATATAGATAAAAATGTATGTGTTATTTTTATTATTTAATCTATTGTAATCTTTCTTCTTATGTTTCTGTCTACACTGTTACTGATGTACAAGCCATAAGATAAGAATATTTCTACATGTCATAGATAAAAATATATTACCTTAATTTAATATATATTTATTATTTTTTTTATCTGCACTTATACCTATCGTAAAGCTTTGTGTTACTAGTTGTTTAAATGTCAAATACGATATTAACTCTTTAGAGCCGAGATAACTCTAATTATATTATATAAATTATTGAAAACATGAAATAACCAAAAATTCTATAAAGTTTAAATTGTAATTATAATTTTTTCAGATATTCATTTCCATTTTAATTATTTCATTTTTTTCTTAATATATTGCTCGAATGGCTATTTTGAATCATTGTGACTGTAACATTATTCATTATTAAATTAAGTATTTCTTTTTTAATAAATCGGTTTAAAAAGCAAAAGAAAATTAAAATTGCAAATATGATTTATAAGTTATTCTCGCTCCAATTAATGTTAGAATAGTAGACATCGGATTCTTTTAAAATTGTTAAAGAATGTTAAAGAATAACGCATTTAAAACGAAGCAATTTTAATTACCGAATTAATTTTATATTACATTCTTTTTTATTATAGTATTACGCGTGCAAATATATTATATGTAGTGAACTTTACTAATATTCACTCAACCAGATTTTCGGGTTATTCCTGTCGTTTTTAGCAAGCCTTTTTTTAGATTTAAAATCCATTATCATTCTTAGCCTAATTCATTAAACACCCTCATGTCTAATTAATCGAATGTATTTTATGATTCAATCACATAGGATATCTACGATATCTCACGACGCGCAAGAGGATGAGTTGGGAGGCCGAGAGGCGAGAAAACTTTAAGTTGACGAGCCTGCTGGAGAATCGCCGCGGTAGAAGCTTCAAGTTCCTGGAAAAGCGACCGAACCCGCGCGATTTCAGCAAATTGAACACAGAGCCGGAGACTTCAGAAGACGAGCGCCCCGAGAACAGTCTCGCGAGGGTGATTTAAGGACACCCCCGAGTAACGTCATGACGTCGCGCATACAGTACTACGGAAACGAAACAAGGGAAATCACGCTAGATCGCCCATCGATGATCGCACAACGTGATATCGCAGATACAACTCCGCGTCCGTTCGTTTAGTTGTTCTTGAATATTCATGCTGTCGAGTGCCGCTCGAGCCGACCCGAACTCGACCGACGGTACGCGTGCGCGAGATGATGTCACCTTGCCGACTATCGAATATACAGCTATTTGACATTACCATTTATCTTTTCAATATATTCTACTGTCAGAGGGGCTCACAATCAGTAAAAAAATGAAGTGCCATTTGCATAAAATGAAACCAGATATGTATATCACTATACGTTTCCAATATAACTAATATAAGTCTTTCAATTGTGGCCATCATATAAAACATCACATATTAACACTAAACTTAAAGATATCAATATAATCATTATTGATATTTTTATTTTGTAGATTGATATTACATTTCTTTTATAAGAGACAAGATTATGAAATGTTGTGACTTTTTAATAATTATACTCTTTACTCATATAGCACACTTTATCCCAGAGATGTTCCTACGAACATTCTCAGGACGTTTTTCAGAATGTCCCCCCCCCTTGGATATCTGTGCTTATATACATATATTATATTAATGGAATAAGTATATTTGGTTCTCTTATCACTTTTTTATTTTTATAGTAATTTATTCGCTTGATCCTTTTAGTGAGTAAGAAACCTCGATATTTCTAATGTAATAATTATATTTATTAAGTATTTATTTATTAAGATTGATTATAGTATTTATTTAATGTTTATTAACTTATACGTTTAAGTTAAATGTTTTATATGCCTTTTATCTTTCCGTTTTTAAATGTTTTATTCCCGATTTAGAAATGGAAAATTTATTTCAAGTAACATTACTCGATTGAAGAAAAATTTGATCAAGTAATTTCGCATTTATTCATGTAAGAAATTTAATAATTGATGAAAAGCATTACATAACATTTAATTATACATTCTTGAAATCCATGTAAAACTTTGCGAAAAATCTGAAGAACTACTTACACATCTTACACGTTCTTCAGGTAACAAATAAAATGGTAATGTTAATGGGGCTGGAATTATTTTGCAAATAAGCTATAGTCACATTCTTACTCGACCACTGATTCAAACTAACTTTATGTTTCAGAGTGAGTTGTCATAATCTAATCAGAAACTAGTCGTCAGAAATAACTGCATACAATTTTTAGGATTTGTTAGGAATAAAAGAAACTAGATTCGTCTTTGCATAGCGCTTAACATATGTGTGTATGTATATTTATTTGCTCTTGCCTTCCAAAAATATAAAGCTATATTCTCGCTTATTTCACTTTGAGATGATTTAATTAACTTTCACAGATCCTTTCTCTTAAAAGGGAAAAAACACAAATCGATTAACAAAATTATTTATATCGTAATTCATCAGATCACTTTAACTCAGACTTTACGACACATAAATAAGCTGAAAACAATGGATTTATATTAACTGCTTTAAGGAGATCCTAAAGCCTTCTGTATTACCGACTAAATCATAATTTTTGTATAACAATTTCTTTTTTCCTCATTTACAGATTCGTAAATCCTTTTCCAGGATTAAAGTATACGCAATACGCATTAATACGTGTCTGTGAGGTGAAATTAACATCGAGAACGACAAAAAATTTTTCTTAAAATTTCAAAATTGAAATCTTATTGACTCCGAATTCCGTTTGTTATTATAAAACACACTTTCCTCGCTTCTTGGAAAAAAACACAAATGCATTTTGGGGTAGCTCCAAACATCGTCCAAATTTCTATAAATACACCATATTTTTCCTCAACTTCTAAATTGTCCTAAATAACTTAAATTCCACGAATTTTTTAATAGATTTATCGTGGGTTAAATTTTACACAAAAAAAGGTCTATTTCTTCTACTTAAATCTTTTTTAACCAAAATCGGCTGTTTTTAACATCCTCTTTTAATTCCTCTTTTAAAGTATGATTGTGTCACATTGGAGCAATATATCACTATTGTGTTAATATTTGAATATTAATATTTGCTCGATCTGCTCGAAAAAGAATCTATATTACGAAAAATGATTTTCTACCTTTTTGTCTTTCTTATTAACATATCTATGTATGCAGTATATATTGCTAACATATTTAAGATAATTAAATTAAGAACGTTTGTAAAATTGTCTACATCTACAAAATATGTATGTAGGTACTACTACATATTACTTTACAAAATTAAGCTTATTTGTTTTTCGATAACTTATTGGTTTAACGTCATATCGTAGCATTATTTATTATACAAACCTATGAATAAGCTGTATATTCCTATTTTCGCTTTGCAATGAATGCTAATTTAAGTTATTATTGTAGTACAATCTTAATTATTAATACTGATTTCCTTTTAATATAATGCACCATTCCCTATACAATGTAAGAGCATATATAATCCATATATATCTATCTATAAATATAAAAACCTATATTTTCAAATAATATAATTAAGTGTATTATTTTATTGTAAAAATTTTTAGCAAAAAGATCAAGATTTGTTTTGTGACAGGATGACAATCCAAATCAAGATATTTTATCGATAAGGATAATTAGTAATGGATAGGAGAGTAAGATGAAACCGTTCGATATTTTGATAATGATTTATTTTTTACACACTTAGTTGACCTCTATACACAACTATACAACGATGAAAATTAAATTTCTGTCTATTTACTGCTAAGGTCATCGACTTGATAATGACTTGTGATAGAGATGCAATAAAATCAGTCGATTCTCTTCCGATTCACATGAATCTGACGACGTCTGCGGACAGTACGATTCGAATTAACTTCTGCGCGAAATATCTAAACGTACGATCAGCAGAGGCCATATATGTTACAAATCACCTGTAAAGAGTGACGCCCGCGCCTGCCGCAAATCAAAAGGACGTCAACCTCCACTCACTGAAGTCTATCTACACACGCATGATAAATTAAATAAATACAGGAATTGTTCTTCGCTTAAGGGGAGGTATCACTATCACCAAGAACACCGATCGGAGTTTTCGTACCATTTGGATCCGAGTTAAGAACGGGGAGGAACGTTCCAGGTGGCTGCATGCAGATAAATTGGCGTATTGCTAGCGGAGAACGAATTGAAATATTCAGTTTTTGACCCATAAAATTGAATGCTTGATATTCCATGAGATATATTCTCACATTATATATATTTAATTTTAAATCTTACACATATTTTATACAAACGCGTAAATTACATCAGCCATCATACATTTCACGTTTTTGTGAAAGAAAATCAAATATACCATGACATTTCAAATTTTTATCTTTTGCTCCAAAGACATCTACGTAAGAATGACAAAATAAGTCGAATTTTAAATATGTCGATTCATTCATACAAAGATCTCAGATCAATTATTAGCAATATGTCAATTTAATCATGCAACAAGAGAAGATGAAGATGACCGAATAGAATAATAGTTCTCTTTTTATGCGCTAAAGGAATGCATGCTCGACGACGAGGTATTGCACGAAGCATTCGAAAATAAGGAACCACAAACATTCTGACGAACATCATTAAGGTCTTGCTTCCGTCCCACGTCGACGACAGGACGAAATCGAGAAGGGACGCCTTCAACGCGCGCCCGTATTTTTGTACATTAAAAATCGTATACGTTCGTAGTGATACATCGACAATTGCCTATCTGTTACTCCATATTTATCGTTTAGGTTTACCTAGGTCTACCGTAAATTCGTAACTAGAATAGTCGACTTTTCGCAGCCGTGCTCGCAATCTACCACCGGTGCCGCTTTGAAATATTCTGCGCGGACCAATGTCGCCGTCAGAAAAAAATGAACGGCCATCCCGAAATATATCACAATGTCCATGTATACTCATGTTCGATCGTAATGTTGACGTCATCATACTTATTACATTATTATTGTTATTATTATTATTATTATTATTATCGTTGTATAATAATTATTATTACTATAATTATTGTTATTATTATTGTTATTATTGTTATTAGACGTATACTTTATTTACAAAACTTACGTTTCGATGACAACAACGGAACAATGTATACATATACTTATGTGCCATAAAATTCTTCAAGAAAGTAATACACGAACGTATGTTAACCTGGCCTGCATTCAGGAATTACGCCTAGATAACTCTAGGATGCATTTTTGCTATAGTATACGTAACGTAACGTATAGCTTAGAATTATCTGGGCATAATTCCTCTGAACGCAGCCCTGCATTCATCATCGGAACGTTTACCACCAGAAACGCGACGAATTATGTGCCCTACTATTTTGAATTTATTAAAGGAAACAAAAGAAAAAATCGTTCATCGCACCTCCGTAAAAGAAATTATTTTATTATAGGTATTTCTTACGACAAACGTCCGTCTCTGCACACGAAGATCATGTACGATCCCCGTCCGAAAAATAAAATCGACACAAGAAAGACTAGCTTTCCGTTATGCATGTATTAACATATAGCTCTTTGTTTCACAACAAAATCATTCAGTCGTTTTATTCTCACCATTTTAGTATAAAAAATCCAGAATAAATTGTTATTTAATTTTGTAATCGTAAAATGTGAGTAAATTTTATGAGTTTCCAATCGTTATTAACGCGATAAAAAGTTTCAGCATTTAAGAATATTTTAAAAGCAATTCCCGTTTCTCTCGTCATACAGAAGATAAAAAATTATTTTTCCAAATAGACATTCTTTCTCGATTGTTTGTGTGCAAGCACAAACACGTGATGCAAGGATCCTATCGCGACTCTTGGAAAGCGGTTTTTTTGGACAAATTCTGTCGTTCGAATGAAAATGTAAATACCGAAATTTTATTTCATTAAAAAAAATACTGTTTTCGAAACAGAAAAACTACAAACCTCTGCGTGCACAGTCTCAGAAACAATTGCGACGCGTTGCAGGTCAAACGGCCTACGAATAAGAGCGGTCGACAGCTCCGTCGCAGTTGCGAGCAATGGTAATTGCAGTAATGATACAATAATAATATACCCTATCACGTCAATATTTTTACTATATTTACACAATGTTGTATATATGTAATACTAAGATAACTTGTCGTATACATCTCATTGCACCTCGCCACGCCTTCCGCATTGACCTCCATGACTCGAAAATACAATGTGCATTTTTTCCCTGCGTTTCATCGTTTGTAGGAAGTGCCCCAATTCTCGTGGGAGAAGAAATAGGTGTAAATAAGAATTATGTGACGGAAACCCACGCCCTAATCAGTTTGTCACACTCATCGGAACGCAGTTAAATAATTTACAATTAGCGAGGCCTTAATCTCATCGACGTTTCTTTAGCGCGAGCGCAGACACTCGAAATGCCTCTAACGAGGACAAAACGACCAGAGTTTAACGACTGCATTATAGCCGCGACAAATCGCCCTCGTGCAGTATGATAATCGAATCAAATTACTTCAGCGATTTCATTCGGAAGAAGATAAATTACAGATACATTACATGAAGCCAATCGAACGTCCGACTTGGACGTAATTATATTAATATTATGCGTGAAAGTCACCCCGATTTCTTTTACCAGCGCACAGCGCCAACCCAAGAGTTTGTTTGCGGAGTAGGTTGTATTATTAGTTTACGGCAATTTTCTCCTTTTAAGACTCTTCGTGTGTCACAAAATCCATTAATCTGCACAAATCACAATTCGTTCCTTCCTTTATCGACAGCTCGGAGTAATTACTAGGACAGAGTGTTCCATCGCTCGTAAAAACAGCTGCCATATTATGACGGATCATATTTTAATCATTGATATTCGGAAATACTTGGACTCATAATAATTGCAGCGGATATATAGTAACCGGAGTGCTTGGATTTTATAATGAAATCAGTTCCACAAAAAACGTCGGTTATTACTGTTATTAAATATTTAGAGCTGTCATGATTAAGATAAATTTTTAACGATACTGAGCAAAATCCATTTTCGTTTTACTAAATAATTCTTCATTGACCGCTGTATGCATTGAACGTTGCAAATCTATTTAGAAATAAAACTTATTAGCTTTTCGCGAATTGTTTGAATAGAAAATCTCACTATTACCAATGATTTGCGCAGCTAAAAGATGGTTTATGCCAATGATTCAGTTTTCTCCGCAAAATATCATATAACGCTTACGCCTGTTGCTATTTAAGACGTATTTGACTAGACACTATATGTTGGAAATATTTACCCGTTAATTCCCAATTAGGAAATCTTCAACGTGCAATTTTAATTGCAACAACTCCGTCATATACATCAATTCTTCTTTACAGTTATGGCATCAAGTCGATGGTTGGCCCGGTATTAGCATCAGTAGGACACATTTGCAGAAACTGTAATCTACGTTATGTGTCACAATGGTCCTGGGAAGGCTATGATAATGAGAATCTATATTGCGCAAATTGTTCCTGTCGATAATGCCAGCAATTTCGATCCTCTACCCTGATTTTACCCTCAGCGCTAATTTATAGAAGAGTACTCCTTTCGTAGATTCTCCATACAACTGATATTTGTTTCTTTTAATAAGATAAAATTAAAAAAATGATAGAAATACTGCGCGCTGCATTGAATTTTTGTAATCGCTGAATCATTACTGCTCCGTTTTTTAAATTTATTTCAGTCAAAATATCCGAAATTATCTAACCATTCTAATTCCGTCATCATTTGCTATGCCTTATTGGCTTTAAATTCAAAGGGATGAATGATTTTGGACCTCCATCGAATTTAGATCGTTCTAACATCGTCGATCTTGACCTCGCCACATTTTCTTAACGTTAAATTTACGATAGCCAACTAGATAAATCTTTTCGATCGCGCTTACTCTGCGCTCTTGCTCTTCTGCAGAATCAAACGCAGTCGATCTTGTGATTGCGATCGACAGAACAGAGAGGAGTACTCGTTCCATGGATTATGGTAAGCTTCTACCGGCCGGCAGTTTTTCCTCCGTGGATACCGAACGTCGAAGAGATGGTTCAGACGACACCTTGATAAACAGGACTGTACTCCATGTCGTGGGTATACTGAGGTGGTCCTGGCGGCGGCGGCTGTGGACTGTACTGTTGCGAGGCGTCCGAGGCGCGACGCCTAAGCGCCGCGATACTGTGGGCGCCTCTCCAGTCCGATCCTTCGTTCGTGCTCACGTCGGCCACGCAGGAAACGCCACCTCCGGTACCGCCGCTGCCGCTGCCACCGGTACCGGAAGTCGTGCCCGGAGAGCCCTGACCGCAGTTCAAACCTGAGCCCATCCCTTGACCGCCACTCACCGAGGAACCGCCTGGTGGCGAACCTCGTGACGCCGATACGTGAACACCACCTGAATAGAAGAGAATCGGATTAGTCTTTTCTTCGTGGAGAACTCGATTATTTATATCGATGCGAATTAAAATACCAACAACTTAAACTCCTTTTAAATTCTCAACTATCAAGTGTTCAAAAACTATATTAAGAAATAAGTATTTGTTACTTGTAACTGTAATTGCATGGTAAAAAATAATGATTAGAATTCCATTTTTACAGTTATTACTGTTATAATGTTAATAACAATAATTATATTTATAAATAAGTAATAAATAGAAAATGGACCAACAAATGAATAACATAGAGGGAAATAATGTAATCCTATACAAGGGTTACATTAAACCTTATATCTTAAATTTTGATGTTTGTGATGAATTTATACGATAGGTATCAATAATGGGCAATGAGCCAAACACGCTGTTAGTGTAACAAATTCTGATTCATCTATTACAATATTTAAAGTCCCAAACATTTTGGTTCTCACACTTTAGGGCACTTCTTTGAGAACCGAAACATTAGGACTCTAAATAAAATTACAATAGATAAATCGAAATTTATTGTACTAACAGCGTGTTTAGCTCATTATTCTTCATTGATATTCATTTGAAATTTTCAAGTTTTTTGAGATTTTATGTAATTTTATATGCTAGATTTGAGGACATACATTTTTAAAATATTTGAAACAAATAACTAGTATTTGAAAATGTACAGCATGTATTTTTCTGTGTGTGTAATTACGTTAAATTATAGTAATTACATTCCTTTTTTCTCAGTGTATCCTTTGTAACTTTGTAAATATAGGTACGTTCTCTGACAGTTTGTAATAATTGCTAAGCGATAAATATTTTTTGTAAATAGTAGATAACAAAGGACAAATATTTTATTATGATACAGTCAATCACGAATCTACTACCGCGGACGAGGCAGTGCATCCCCGAAAGGTTCAGGTAGAAAAGAGGTAATTTACAGACGCGGCATCACAGGTGCAGGAGAGCGAACGTTTCGTTTCTCCGCAGAAGATATTAATACGGTAGACTGACAAAGCGCGTGGGGTGCGCTACCGGCCGTCGTAAAGTCGTTTCCGCCTTCTCGCGCGCTACGCTGGTGGGCTCGAAAGACAACGGCGGGAAAAAGGGCTTTTTTTTATGACGGTACTGCGCCGGGCACAAATTTGCAGAGGATGGCAGCGGTCGCTTTTGAAAAGCTATTCGAAAGAATGGACGTCTAATGGCGACGATGTACGTGATTTTATGACTATTGTCGGCTGAC
>NW_017257338.1:369382-445591 GCF_001594055.1 Mycetomoellerius zeteki
AGAGCGGTGTCCATCGCGATTCACCGCGCACAATCAATGAAGTTTGATTCTATGGGTACACCAAACGGACGACCGAGCCGAAGGCAAATGAAACTAAACGTGCGATACATATGCAATTTGGCACGTGTATTTCTATTTTTCAGAGTAAATACAGAGATCATCGGCATGTATCTCACTAAAATTTGAACTGTTGCACGAGTTACCAGCCGATTTTTATTCTCGAGTAAGGTTTTTACTCGAGTAAGGTAAATTGCGACTCGTGCACCACTCGCGGTATAGCGCGAGTTGACAATCGGGCGTTTTGGAACCCGATAATTTACATATTACCGAGATTTGTTTGCACCAGTCTGGCATGGTTCGCCACGAGAGAGTGAGAGAAAGAGAGAGACGTCAAATAGAACTTCTCCGATTAACTAGGAACCACACTATGCCGCGTTGTTGGGTTACATTGCGGTGCTAATCATCCATTGGTAACCAAAAAATAACGCTCTAGTCTAAAAGCTATTTGCTCTAAGTATTATCCGCGGATAAAAGCATGTAGCTGCGAGTCGAGACTGCGGACACAGGTTTACTTTAAAGCCGCGTTCGTACCAACGTGTTCGTGGGACGCCGATTTTTTTTCTCTTCTCGAGTGATAACGCTTGGTAATTGGCACCATGCAAACGTTACGCGTGTATGCACACGCACATATCGATATACGACTGCACAATCACCTTGCGAAATTATGTTACCGGATTTTTATCATAAGGACTTTATGAAAGTCCAATCCAATGTGAGATGTTAAATTTTGTAATCCTTGTATCAAATATATTAACAAATAATATTGTGTTACAAAGTTTCTTTTTCTCAACACCTGAATATTTTTTTACACTGTAATAATATAGATTCCCTTTCATTGTTTATGTGTACAATTTTAGGTAACATATTCAAATAATAAAATTTATTTGCAATATTTAATGTCCAAAAATTATATTCAATTACTAGTTTTCTGTTTCTTGAATGATGACTCTTAGATATTTTCAACTATGAAAATAGGTTATACGAGTGATGGTATATTATGTAGATATTACGAATTTGCGTTATTACATAAGAAATTCAAAGTATTTCTAAAAATTCAGGAGTTTCTAAAAATTGAAGAGTGATGAAATTTTTGATAAGCATATTTGTCAGTGTATGAAGAAATACCTATTGTTCGTTCAGAAACACAAAGTGTTACTTAAGATTTGTTATTCAATGTAATTAATACATCCGATATTTTAAAAGAGAAATTTCAGTTCAGTAACATAATTACCACTGGTAAATCGGGATATTTCAAATCAATTTCAATATCTTGCCTTTTACCTAGCGCATGAATGACCTATTTGTTGAAAGATTTTGATAAGCTCGTGAACAGAATTCGTAATCGCATTGATTAGATCCATTTTCAGGGTTGATGACCTGTATTATTACATAGCAAATACCAATACGAATAAATCTATTTAAGCCAGTATGTATTTCATGAAAACGGCGTTCTCTTACACCGTCTTTTTTTAAATGCGGGTTTTTTGCTGAAGAATAAAAAAGTAAAAAGGTAAAAAAAATATTCTGTGGCGATGAGATTCCTTTTTTTATTATCGGTTTTCTTATTATCTATGTCGTGCAAATTCATTATTCCATACAATTTAAGCGCTGAAGTCTGATTTATCTAAAAAAGATCGCCAGATTATCATTCAAAGCTCTGATTTACGCTTTAATCTTACGTAGACATTCCGAGTTTGAACAATGAACAAGGGTTTAACGAAGATCTCATCCTGTGTTTAACAGTATCATGTTACAAAATTATAACAATAACTACCGTCTCAGAATCTTCGAATCTTAGTATTAAAATCCATTCCAGGGAGATTATTGAAGAGTACCTACATCAACGTTACTTTACAAAGGGCACATGCGTTTTGAATGAAATCTTGTTTTCACACTATAATATGAAATCTTGTGTGGAAGTTGACAGTCGAAATGCGCTGAATAGCAATTTCCGTGAAAGAAGAAATTTCACACGCGATTTATCCCCTTGAGCATAATATCTTTGAGGATACAAGGTCCCCGGGTGAGGTGAAGCGTAACTCAACCAAGACAGGTTGCATCGAGATGTTATGGTAAACATACAGCGAAAGATCTCGCACCTAGGTGTGAGATCGGGCTTGAAGTTTGCCTGGGTAAATAGACGGGAGGATGGGGTTTATGTTTCTGTCTCAAATTCCTTACGTGCAGGCGCATAACCCCTTCGAACCTTAATGCACCGTAACGTTTAACGACTTCGTCAAAGAGACTTCCATGGCGCTGTTTGCACATCGTCTTTTAGAGGACCACGGTACCAAAAGTTTGGCAAGACGATTATCGGCACACGTATAAGCGGTCGGGTTGACGGGAACGTTAAGATTCTTCTGGGTGTGCCTATTCGCATTCGCACATGTGTCGCCAACTCAGCACCGATCCACGCTACTTGAATAAGCAACGATGAAAAACGTCGGGACATGCAAAACGTTACGTTCGCTCAGCTCGTCTGCGGGAGTAGCAAAGTGTGATCGTAAAATGCTTTTCACATCTAGACAATCTTTCTACGTATTCTGAAATTTACTTTTGAGAGGACCGTAAATGACGAAAGACACAATAGAGATGCAATGATCAAATTGATATTAAGGATATTTCTAACAAGACATATTAAACACTTGCGAGAAAAGTGACACAAGTAAAAAATATAGAATTGTTCTGGAAAGAAGAAAGAAAAAATGTTAAAACTAATTATTTATGATAATTAAATTCATAATGTTAAATTATACTTTGCAATTTAAATTATTTTCAATTATTATTTATATATAGATCGTTACTGTTTCTACTCAATATGTCGTTAATTTAATTAAAACAATGGCGTTAAATAATTTAACTCAAGAAAATATATTGAATTTAACTCACTTTAGTTTATTATTTATTAGGCATAAATATGGACGTTATTAACTATAAAATTAAGTAATTCAGTTATAGAAATGGATTGATTTACATTTTGACATACATGGAAGCGAACATGGAAGTTAATAATGGCAAAATGTTATTGAACTTAAAAGATTAGGTTGATGTCATTGATTCTTTGATATCTAGCAGTGTATTAATATAATTGTTAATCACAAGTTTACTAGAGCTAATCACAAATTGCTTGTTTCAAGTTTCAAATCTAAAAGCAATATTAATTCTGTTATAATGTTATGTTATATCTATTATGCATACCTCTAAAAACTACTTTTATTTTAATTTTATATTATTTTTTTGTTTTTTGAATTCTTTTCTATTTGAATTTAACTTGTATCATTTTTCCTAATAAAGATTGATGAATTTAGAATACAATCCAAACATAAAACAAAATCTAAAAGATTTCGAACTTGTGGCACTTTTTTTTGCAAGGATGCGATTGATCCCCATTCTAAACTGCAGCGTCAATTATTTTTACAATAATTATAATAGACGAAAGTATATTTTGCCAAATCATGTTTTCGGGTATCTGCTATGATAACAAACTCCTGTACTTCTCGCTAATGCTCGTGATAACTTACTGATAGAATTGAGTCCGTAGTTGGTATGGTAGACGGATTGCGATGGGCTGTTGATCGGCAGCCCGGAGTTGCCGAGACTAAGGCTGGAACCTAAACTTCCCGTACTTTGTTGACCGAGTTGCCCAAAGCCACTCATCGTCATGCCGCTTTGCAATTGTCCGAGACCTACGGAGCAGATGAGCACAATTAAATACACAAGGGGCAATTAATGCAAGGTTACGTGACGCGAGGGGATCACAAAGAAACGAAAAGGATCGGTTAGTTATCGGTGTCATTGTCGGTACAACCGTCGGTGAACAACTGTGGCACCGATAATACGCAGTAAGTAATTTCAGCTGTCTCAGCCAGTGGACGGGCAAAATTAAATTAGGAGGCGAGCATCGTCGAGACTTCGTCTACGAGAATTGGTGTTTCCTTCTCATGTTGCTTCTTCTCCCGTTAGCGCGTGAACGAGATGCTAATCATATCGCGCTTTAAATGACATGACGAATCGTGTGCAATTTGCATAGACGCGGATAATATGCTTCGATTAAATCGTGAACCAAACGTGCCTACGTCTTTGAGGATTTCTTTGTTACACTTGCGTTCTAATCTCGGCATTACTTCATCTTTTAAAATAAAATTAATTGTAACATACATGCAGCATATATGTATATAAAATGAAAATATATTTGGAAACTAAGTAGATTAAAAATCTAAAAGTTTAGATTAATTGCGTGTAAACTGTTGTACATTAAATTACCTATAAAAAAATAATTATGAATTTTTCAGATACGTCGTTAACATTTTGAGAAATGTTTAAAGTCGACGGTCTCATTGATTATATATTAAATTATATATAAAATAACTACGAATTTCAAATATGAACATTTTGAGAAATATTTAAAGTCGACGGGTTTCATTATGATTGCACATTAAATTATATAAAATAATTAGGAATTTCAAATACGTCGTTAACATTTTGAAAAATATTTCACTGATTTCATTGATCACTAACGTAAAAGAGTAAAATTTCTTGACGCTTGAACATAATTATTTATTTATACACATTTAAATATTCATACTCTTTCAAAACTATTTGATTTGCAAAAATGAAAGAGATGATTGCAAAAGTGTAATATCGACTTTATTTAATTTCTCTTTCTCTTCTCATTGTCAGTTTTCTATGAATTATCAAAATAAATTGTGTAAGTATTTCATAAGACAGCGGATCAATTTAAAATGTCTAACTAGAACACGTTAATGAAGAAATGCGAAAAATACGCAAGCAGACTAAGACATTATATTTTTTTCTCTATACATTTGTAACGCATTATTGTAACGCATTACTAATGTAACGCATTATTTATAATTTCGGATTTATAAAATAAAGCAAACAAAATAAAAAAAAGAATGATACTATGAAAAATAAGTAGTTTTGTGTAAATATATAAAGTATTTAACTAACATAGCAATCTACTAACATTGCAGTATATATTGTATGTTATGTATTATAGAATACCATCAATACTTTATTAGTAATGTGACATACGAAATTGATAGCTGCTACGGAAATAACTGTCGGAGAAGACAGTTTTTTAAAGCATTTCAGGAAATTCTGATATAAATCCTCATTTTTAAACATGCACGGTGATAAATATCGAGTCCTTGTGAGTAATAATGCAGGCGATCGAAAGAGCGTTTCCTGTCCTGGCCAAGCAACGTAAGCAGATAGATAATTTCTTTCTTTCTTTTTTATCTTGCGTTTCTTGGTTACGGTTAGTGATAAAAGCTATTGATATCTGACCTGTCCCCATTCCCCATCTGTCCGCAGGAGTATGAAACATTCCGGTGCACAAGTCGGAGGTCATCGGTCCGAAGGGAGGCAAGCCGTGCGACGGTAGCAGCGATCCCGAAGACCGGAACACGTTGGTTGTCTTCTTGCGCTTCTTCCATTTCGCTCTCCGGTTTTGAAACCATACCTATAGACATACACAAGAATTGTTATTAACAATCCGTTGGAAGAAGTATAATAATTTTTAAAACTCTAAAGCAGCGTGAAAAACATTTCAACCTTTTCCAAATTGCGATATACTAAATAACGAGCTAAATTTCTCGAGATACACACTATTCAATTCATATAATGTTAAATTATATCTAATTTGAGTCATTTTTAACCATTTCTATAAGTCGCCACTGCTCTTACTCAATATGACATTAATTTAACTCAAATAATGAAGTGTTAAACAACTCAATTTAAAAAATGTATTAAATTTGACTCATACACACAAATTTAGTTTATTATTTACTAAGTGCATACGTTAATATAGGTGTTTTTTTTTAATCAACTATAGAAATGGATTAATTTACGTTTTGACACTTGGAAATTAAAAATAACAAAATATTATTTAACTCAAGGGATTAGGTTACCATTTATCCCTTAATATGTAACAGTGTATCTAACAGAACATCATTAGGTGTATAAGCTTCAGCGCTTAGCATAGATCTTTCATCAAATATTGTTAATACATGCAGGAATAAAAAGTAAAGTTCTAAAATTTTCATTTTTTATTTTATCGTTTTAAAAGTGATTCTATCGCAATGATATCGTTTTGGTCAAAACGATAATAAATACAATATAATTTAAACAATTTTCACAATTTTTAAAACATTTATTATTTTGAGCTTTTTACTCACTTTTTTATTCATTTCTAAATTTTACTAATCTTCTTTCAAAATTTTTGTTGCACATTTGGAGACTTTTTGTGGTGTACCAATGTGTCATGGCACATCGGTTGAAAAATACCCTGCTCTAGAAAAAATATTAAAACTTCGTATTTTTGGTCACATTCGTTCATATATAAATAATGTTTCTTACATTTTCACCAACGATATTTTTTATTTTTTATTTTTACCAAATTGAAACTAATTAGAAAAATTAATAAGTCTCGATCTCATTCATCATTGAGTAAAAGAAAATTATTGAGTTAATTATTATTCTTTCTACACGATATTTTTGTTTCTGACGTGATCAAAAATCGCATCTCCGACAATTTCTTTGCCCGCCCTCTCCCCCGCGATAAATTTTTTTTTCTCAACAGGACGCAACCAAATCCAACCATTGCGATGGTAAGGTGTCCCTCGGTGTTACGACAATATCTTCGACCCCACCGCGGGTAGCTATTAGCCGACGTTATGAGCTGTTGATTCTGGCCACGTAGTGGCCCCCTAAGCTGCCGGGGTCCCGGGGACTTGATTTATTGATATCGCATGCAAAGCCCGCCTCTGTGTTCTCCGATATACCTACCCTCGCCCTATCTCGCCACTACCACCACCGCCACCACCACCACCAGTACCAACGTACCACCACCAGTACTACTATTGCACCAGTCTCTCTCACTCTCTCTCGCTTCTATCCTTCTCCGCAGACTATAGTCCCTTTTCTGGCACGGTAGCTCGCACTATAGCCATCTCATATGTGCCTATAAATTAGTACTTTAGCATTAGAGCGCGGGATGCGCGCTTGCGCCACCATACGCACCCGTACATACCATACCACACACGCACGGTAGCGAGACATACACGGAGAAGAGTAGCACGGCAAAGACCGAGAGGGGTGGCGGTTCGAGGGGTAGGAACACCCTACGCTAACATACGAGGATTATACGAATCTAATTGGATATATGGGATTTACACGCTCTAGTATATATATCTCAGGCATTGCAACGAAGCGATCGTTGCATTCTTACGCAAAGATCCGTTAATATCTAGCACAAGATTTCGGATCGATACACGACAGGATGTCAGCATCTTTAATTCATCATGCTGTCGCTTGAAAACTTAACAGTTTCGATTCATTAATTTTGCATATATTATGTAGTTTCATAACCGTTGACGTCTTCATCAGTGAAGCGATTACTATTGTTTTTTAAATTTTTATCGGATTATGATAATGCACGTATAACAACTTAGTTCTGTAGCATTATAATAAACGACTACGTGGAATTTAGTGATTACTGGTGATTTTAAATGACTTGATGTAAATCTGTTTATCTTTATTTCTAATCCTTTCTTATACGTACTGACTTATCTTTCTTAATTTTTAATTGAATACGAACAATGATGTCATTTTTGGCTAAATTAACGTTTATCGTTCCGTGATATTTGTCGGAGGCTCGTAACAGCTGGCGGGTCTCTTGACTCTCAAGGATGGACGCTCGTGACGAGAGAATGGCATTAGAGCTGGGTGGTGTTAAGTGCATTGGGACCGAATCAGCGTCTATATATCAGTCAATGGCGTAGAATCGAATGCTCTCCTCCATCTCCATAAAATTCACTACATCCTTATAAAGGTGGATATGTCTACGATTTCGCATATGTGAATGCACATTTCTCTTAGGTGACATCACATTTGTAACTTTAGACACGAATATACGATGGTTTGATGAAAAAATTCGCAAAATTTTTAAACATTTCAGATATTTATGCGTAATTGCAAAATTGTCCAATATAATTTAACGCATTTATCTAACGTATGTTTAACATTACAGATGCTTGATCGCATATTAAAATTCTCGTTTTACAAAATTTTACTACCATAAATATTTAACAATTAGATATTAAGCTAATTCAAAGCTTAGTTAAAATTTAAAAGTTACATTTACTAATTGTTATGGTATATTAGCAATACAGGTTTCAATTCTTCATACATTTTAAAATGTTTCTTCTTAAAATGATTTTACAATCAAAAATATTTTAATTTATTTACTATTAAGTCTTTTTCGTGTATAATAGAATGTGTAGCTATCTTTGTTCCTAAATAAATAGATCAAATAGAATAAATTAAATGTATGAATAAATATAAATATTAGATTCAAATAAAGCATATTTATTAATTTATATTCAAAATATCTAAGACAATTATAATTTTATTATAAGTGCTTTCATCCCCTGATTTCAGCTTTGTTTTTCATTTCTTAATAAAAATTTTTCTTAAAATTCTTCATATAATTTTCAGAATTTTTATGTAAATTTCAGGATTTATGTACAATTTTATAATTTTTTAGAAAAATTCTCAAATTTTTATACGAATAGGAACATTTTTTTAAAGTTGCTGAGAAAGTCTATATCTTTTCTAAAGTTTTTTCTATATATGTACGTGAATTTTGAAATACTGTAAGATTTTTAACACCTTAAACATCACAATGAGAATAATACTGTTAAATTCATAATGTCAAATTATGTATATCCATTTAAGTTATTTTTAATCATTTCTATAAGTCGCCACTGCTTCTATTCAATATGTCGTTAATTTTAATAAAACAGTTGAATTGAAAAATTTAATTCAAAAAATGTATTAAGGTCAAATTTAGTTTATTATTTACTAAAGTGCATATATTAATATAGATTTTGAAATTAACCACATAAATAAATTGATTTATATTTTGGCACACATAAAAGTTAAAAATAATAAAATGATACTTAACTTAAGGATATGAGTTATTGTTGCTCCTTTGATATCTATAAACAATGCACTTTCGGATACAGCATACCTAACCCAATTCAATTGCATGTAACTTTCATTATAAAAATGATATTATAATCAATTTTTTTTAAATCAAAATGCTAGATATTAAGGAATATAATGGTATTAAGTAGACGTATGTATTTTTATTAATAAAGAAGTTATTAATAATGGAAAAACATTTAAAAAAAGGAAAAGCCGGGTATGCCATAACAGATGTTTGAGGGTTAAGATTTTTCAGTCTATAATTTCTTATGAAAACTTATAAAATCTGAAAAATTTAAGGTACTCTTTCGAAATCTTAATAAATTTAAATATAACAAATTCTTGAAAATACTATGAGATATTATACATTTTTTCACCAGAGTTCAATCTATACATATATTAGCAGAGCATCAAATAATACAAATATCAAAGATATTATATTATATATATATATATATAAATGTAAAGGTATCTTCAATTTTTCATGTTTTTAATACAATAAATTTTTTAAGTGTCTTCAAAATTTTCTAATTTTCACAAAATATATAATTTTCATCTACCAATTATATACTTATATTATTTTATTTTAAAGTAACCATGACGTGCAAGCTTTTAGCCGCTCTTTTCCGGAACCACGTCGTCTTTGCGTCGACGAATCGTCTCCTGACACGTCAATTTCACGGTAGAATTACGATGAAACCGCGACTAAAAGCCCGTGGATAATCCACCGTTACACGCCGATATGGTCCACATAGAAGAGGGAAAAAGCAGAGAGACTGCCTACGCGCAAATCGCGCATTATCACGTACACCCTCTATCCCGCGCACAGGTGCATCGAGCCTACACACATATGGCAGAACTTCCGTTAATTAACACTGGCGGATGCTAATGACTTCTGTTACGAAATAACAACGCACGAACGAGTGCTTTCGATGCGCGTGTCCGATACCGAAAAGCCGTGCAACCGATGAGTTCTTTGTACGTATATCTGAACCAAAGATTTACATTAGAGAACGATTGGAAATATCATAGCATGCAAACAAGTACACAAAATTTCGAATTTATATTTGCAATAAATTTACATGTTTAGTATCGTGATAATATCGTAGATAAATTAAAGTAATTTTAATACATCGAATGCATAAAAAATATAAAGAAAGATTTTATTCTATAGAATTTCGAATAATAAAGTCAACAGAAATAATTTTTAACGACGAAGAATAACGACAGCTAAAAATACATGGAATCTTCATAATTGCAATCAATCTAATGTCCATGCTTCCAAATACGTGACAGTTTCTTTTTGGAATTGAGTGAAATCGACAGCCTGAGTGCTTTATATACTGAAACTTTTAATCAATGTGATTGAAACAGTATAAAGATATGTTGAATTCACTTCATAATGTCATTAATCGAGCTTAAAATTTAGCTCTACGAGAAATGCAATCGTTTTATTTTTAGTTTTTTAAATATTAATTATGTCATAAAATTAAAGAATTTAATATTAATACACACACACACACACACACACACACACACACACACACACACACACACACACACACACATATATATAATGTAATATCAATATCACAAATATAATTCGTGTGTTTATTAAGGAATAATGAGTTATTAATTCTTTTAAAGTATTAAAATATAAAGAAACTGCAATTGCGCATAACAAATAATACTAAATGAATCAATATAAAAAAAGATTAACTTTGAATATAGTACTTTTTTATTATATGTAACAACAAATATTATTATGAGCTTCATTAGTAAGACTTTTATTTAATATATAAGGTATCTCCAAAAAAAGGTCATAGACTTTAAAGTCATATAGAATGATAAAAGATAAAAAAAAATTCTAATAAATTCTAAACATAGGTTCGAAAACGAATGATTGCTAAGATATCTCTTGGTCTTTGTTTAAATAATAAAACATCGGAATTCTATAGAATAAACAAACATGATTTCGATCAAATCTGATAAATTCACTGTTTTTTTGGACGAGGCGCAATCTCATACTAAATTACGCCTCAAAAATTTACTTAGAAATCGGCCCGAAGTTTGTAAACAAAGATCAAGAGATATCGTGACAACCGTTTTTGACAAACCTATATTTATTAGGATTTCTTGGCTTATATTTTGTTGTTCTGAATGTTCTTAAAGTCTGTAACCTTAAATAATTAAAAGAACCTGATAGATTAAATAATGGAACCAAATTTATTTCAGCAGAAAATAGTTTATTCTTTATGTAAAAATTGTATTTTAATAAAAAAAGATAAACATTGATTCTCAATCAAGAAGAAATTTTTCTTGTAGTTATCATCTTTAACATTAAACATTTAAAGAGAGAAAGAGAAAAAATATTTAGCTATTACATACGACCCATTTTTGTGACACTGTGAAATACATACTAAACGATTTTACAAAAGAATTTATCAAAATTTCGATTACGACAATATTTCACAAACATGTCAATATATTAAAACATTGTATTCTAAGGAACATATTTATTTGCTACAATAACGATACATCTTAAAAATTATGATTTTTTTAGTTACTTGCAGAAAAGAGTGGTAGCATAAGAATAAAAAGAAAAAAACATACTTAAAAATTACATACTTTTATTCTTCTTACAATCAGTTAATACATCAAAATATATTGTATTTCAAAATTAAAGTTAATTTAGTGTAACATTTTAATAAATAAAAGCATTCAAATTTATTTTCTGGAAAACTTAATTTTTTTAATGTTGTAACAAATGAGCGATATGTATTATTATGTATTCAAACATGTCTTGTCAAACATGTATTAATGAACGATATTCGGTTGATGAATGATAACCAATAGGTGCTTCATTGTGAGTGAGTAAATCAGAGAAGGGTATTCGAAGAGGAACAACTGGCATGAATTGTAGTTGAACACACCTTTCGATGACTAAGATGCCCTGACTGACGCCTTTTCGTAAGATATAAGCGCTCTGGCGAAGAGCGAACCGGCGCGGCGGGTCAATTAGGAACATTGCTTTTTAAAAATTGATCAATCACTGCTTCGTCGGCGCGGGGGCGCGTGCGCCATGGCAGCTGTTCCCAGGAAGCACCTGGGATCAGGATGAGGGTGGATACGGACGTTGCTGGTTTCATAAAATCGACATCGACTCTCCTAGTAATCCGGCTGCTCGAGATCGCGGGCGGATTTCGAGTTGTACGAGTTGTATTGCGAAATATGGTTTTGGTAAAAATTCAGACATACATATATATGTATTTCAGTAATGCCACAGAACATATGACAGCTAAACATTTTTCATTTTTTCATAAAACCTGCATCTCTTCATAAATCTTTAATGTTTAAAATAATAAACTAAAAACAGTTTCTTAGTGATTGAGAATAAATTAAAAATAAAACAAATCAAATAAATCAATAGTAAAACAATTTTAAAAGTAAAAAAAAAGAGTAAATCATTTACCTTTTTATTAAAGAAAGATTTTTCTCTTATTAAGTTACAATTTTCATTTATTTGTGTTATTTATATTAATTTATCAATACAAATTTTATATAAAATACATTCTATATATTCTTATTGTTATAAATTCTATTTAATGAAAATATCTTAATATCTTAAAACCTGTATTTAGAGAGAATGTGATACGCTTATTTATATTTAGTGCACATTTTCTCTTCCTGCATGATAAAAATCGCCATAAATTTACCCGCCAACATTTTTACACGAGAGGCTTATGCAAAATTTACATGACAGACTATTTACATTTATAATTTGCTGTTCATTAATTTCAGAATCAAGTAATTCCGTTCATTAAATGATTTATTTTCCATCGTTGAACGTGTATTTGTGATGTAATGGTAGTATACACAATCGATATTTCAATAACGATAATGCATTATCAAATCGTATAGATTTTCAATAGAGTTGCAAAATTTTACAGGAAGACGATACGAATTTTTATCAATGATATAAACAAATTTTTATTATCATCCTGTTAATGATGCTTTTAATTTTATTCATAAGAGATTGTAATTATATTTTTATTTACATTTTTAAATTAATAATAAAAACATTTTTATTTAATATCTTTAAAATAATAATTAATTCACAACTATATTTTTATTATTATACACACACACACACACACACATATATATATATGTATAATGTATTTCATTAAAAAACGGGATCTAAAAATGTTTCATTCATCTCAGGTGGGATTAGTTTGATCAAATCAAAGCATAATGCTTCACAGAAACATTTCCACACCGACAAAAGATCATAGCAGACGGTGAGGATCGCGATTTTCAAGAAGCGACCTTTTCTATTTCTTTTCGTCGATCGCGAATGGCTTAGTTTAACTCCGGAGGAGCCCTCGAGTCTTCAAGGGGAGGCAAGAAAGGTGGCAAGAAGCAAGCATTGGCCAGGCAAGAGTGGTTTGAGGTTAGGGTGAGGTTTAGGGGGTGAGGAAGAGGTAGCGAGACCTCGTAAAGGGGGTTTCAGCAGGCGCTGATATAAATTGAGCTTGCCATCAAGGCAAGCGGCGGGATCTGCCCGAGGCCACAAGATATATAGGAGTAGCTTTCAGCACGCTATTGAAGAATAGTCCGACTCACTTCGCGGAAAAACGCCTCGAATCGCCACGAAACGAGATAACGTTTCTCTTTCGTGATTCCGCTCGGGATGGGAGAAGCTTTTCGCGATGAAATCTTGATTCACTGTCTCAAATAGCCGATTTACGGGATTAATATTTTGCAATGGTACAACAAGGTAATAGTTCTTAATTCGATAAATCTACATTATCGCGTATTAAATATTTAATTAACTAAATATTAAATTATTAACAATAATGAGAATGAAGATGTTCAACCCAATTAAGCGAAGAAGGTTATTCATCGAGAATTTTGGTACCTAATATATTGCGTGAATTTTTTATAATTATATTATCATTGGTACTAATTTTTTCAATAAGCACGATCAATTGCAATCATTATTACTTTTACATAGATCAAAAAGAAGAAAAAAAGAATTTGATAGAAAAAATATTTACATAAAAGATTAATAAAAGATAAATAAACATTAAGGTCTCTTAATAAGAGAAAAAAAACATTAAGATCTTTTATATTATTTTATAAGACCTTTTATAAATTAAGATTATTATAAATTCATAATTTGTTTCCGATCGCTAATAATAAATTTCTGTTTTATATTGTATTTTCTATACACTTAAATATTTCATCTTCACAAAATTATTGATAAAAGCATTAATACTTTATCGAAGCTCTATTTTATATTCCTTAGCATTATTTATAGTTCAAGTGAAATCTTTTTATAATTAACATATTTTCGTGAGTCAACGAAAGAACGTGCGTTGGATGGACCAGGTGGTGATAAATTTAATGAAAATAAATACTACATAAGTTGTGTTTGCAGGATGTGACCCTGATTGATGACGGTGGTCGGGAGACGGAGTCTGAGGGTAGCAAGACGCATTACCCGGACCGCCTACTGTTTCATGTTGCATTGCGCCATCAGAAGAGAGATTTTCGCTATGCCATTAGTGAATCACCTGACTTTTAACGTAGAATTAAAAATCGGTCACTTTGCTTAACAACACATACTATTATGACACGTCTATATTATATAATATGAATATTGCACATTAATATGGTACATATTGTTATTTCGAATAACACGAACACATTACCCTAATACTTTATTCGAGGGACGTTCTGGCGAACGTTCTTAGGACATAGAGATCCTCTGAATGTTCTTTGGAATGACTCTTGGAGATCTGTGCTATTAGGGTAATGACACTGATTTAGAAGATTTCTGCTTCTTAACACTTAAACGATAATTCTTATGTATTCTTAGTTGTTTAAAAAGGTTCTACCATGTACAAATTTTAAGAAATCAGCTTTCTAAAACATTTAAAGTGAATCTCACTCTGAAGAGTAAAATGTGTCACTCTTAAAGGTTGAAAATTGAACCACCCTTTTTCAAGACCGATTCAATTTCCACTCTTTAGAATGAGATTCTATTCCAAAGAATTTACAGAAAGACTTTACGTTTAAAAATCTCTTTAAATTTAAACAATTTACAATTTTTCTTTTACTTTACACAGTAAGATACATAAGAATTATCATACTCAGATACTGAAAATTTTATATAAATCAGTATCATTTTTTTATCGTAAACATTGCTAATAAACTTTATTATCTTAATTCACTTAAGATTGAACACATAAACAGCTTATATCATTATATTTCACATATTGTAAAAGGTTAAATTTCTTAAATATATATTCTATACAGCACACATATATTATATTATAAATATATGTTATAAGAAATATATACATGAATAAAATATATACATATATTACAAACTTGTATTATTATATAAGAAATTCAAAGTGGAATTTCTAAAAATTAAAAGGTAATGGAATTTTTGGAAAATTATATCCTTTTTCCAGTATAAAAAATCTTACAAACATTACTTGTTGAAAAACAAAAATTGATTAAAATTTGTTTCTCTCTGTGTTATCTTTATACAAAAATTTCTAGATATGCAAAATTTATAGAAGAAACAGTACTGTTTTACATTTCGAATGTTATTACTGAGAAAATAACTATCTCATTAGCACGAACATGGAAAATAAGTGGCGCAAATGTAATTGAAGATTCGAAAAATTTATCATGGCAAGAAGAGAAACGCAAGCAGTTTCCTCTAGAGCACATAATCTCATAAAGGATTTGACGCGAAACACGACGATAAAATGCATACTCGGTGCTCTCACATGCACCTCGGCCATAAACTTGATCCATTTATACTTTATTATTATTTCACGGGCGCAATATCGCCGGCTTACGATACATGTCGTCAAATTAGCTCGAATTGCTCGTGGAACTGGATTTACTTGTTGGGATAAACTTGCTCGCAAAAGTCTATATGGCATCATACGTTTACGAAAAAGCTACATATCAATCCATTTTCCTCGATCGTATCCTTCGCGGGTATCTTCGTAATCTCTCTTATCTTGATGAATACATTACATTGTGTATTAAATTGTTCATATTAACTTCATATATTGTTTTTGTTTCTGAAATAATAAGCGATATATATTATAATGTGTTCCAGAAATATGTCCTTACTACCAATTTTACTCGGACTATTTTTATCTGTAATCGAATTTTTATTCTTACATTAAATATTGGAAATTATTTATATAATTTATCTGTGATAATAATAATATAATAATAATATATACATACATAATGTATAATATTACAAATTATATTATTATTATTATTATTAATATATTGTGTTGTTGTATTACACTCTCAATAATATGAATTCTTCTATTAAACTGTACGATTATTTAACATTTTTTAAGTTCTTATGAAATTAATTTTTTACAATTCATGTATGCATATTTAATTCTCACAATCAATTTTTTTCATTAATCCATGTGAACCTATGGATTTTCGCTGCTTTGAAATTATTCAGTATTGCAGATGTCATAACAAAATGGGCGTTAGATGATGCTCCCTCGGGTCATCGCGGCGACACAATTTATCCATCGAGAACCCTAATGCCCTTCCGCGGGCCTGTTACCTCGCACGTCTACACGGGGATGCTTTTCTCCCCGACCTTGTTACATACGCGCGCATCCGTATGCGTGTAACGCGTTTCGTGCCGTACCCTACACGCGATATTTTTCGGGCGGCGACACGTAAGAGCTAATATCGCGGCCTATGCATATTTATACGGCATTAAAAATCACCCCTCCCTTAAAATGCATAGACCACTGCATAGCAGAGGCGCTGGATCTTCGTAGCGCGATGCTGAAGCGGCGGTGGCGAAGCGGGATTCGCGCACGCGTTTTATACTTTTACATCACTTGCCGAAGTTCCATTTCACACAAGGAAAAGCGAATCGGTTTATCATTGTGAATTTTATGAACATCATCACGCTCATAAATTGTTTCAAAATTTCAGAATGCTAATAAAGAGCAAAAAAAACAAATTTTTACATTTTATTTCAATGCAACCTTTGCTTGAGATATTTTGAAGAGCACAGAGCTATCGTGAAATAAGATCATAATACAAACAATTTTCTTATGCTACACTATCATTCTAACGATATCAATACTTCTTTTGCGTGTAATAAAAAGATCATAATAATTAATAAATTTTTGTATAAATTTATTTTAAGAGATACAAATAACTAGCGAAAGAGCTTTATTAAAATTGCTTCATTAAAATTGCCTTGTTTAAAATGAGCCCTTTGTATTTAAAATTTACATAGAAATAGGTATTATTAATCCTTCGGTGCCACTTCTAGACTGCGGTCCGATTCACGCTCATAACACTCATGAGCATCATTTGTCCTTGTTTAACATTTGATAAACAACAAAGATGAAAGGATTTAAAGAGCATTGTAAGCGTGAATCGCAGTCCTAGAATGCGTTACGCATGAGGCACATGATGCATTATTTGCCCTTGTTATTTACCAAATAATAAAGAAGGATAAAACGGTACACGCGCTTCATGTGCAACTCGGAACGCACCCCTAGTATGACATACCAAAAATTTTTTTTATTTTGCTATAATGCTGTAACGTTTTATTAATAAGGACATATACATTTGCTTGTTAGTTATTATCATCCCTTAATATGTGACGTTTCAATTGAAAAAAAATTGTTACAAAATATGTTCATTTTCATGCGATATTTTTATACATTGTAAATGTCCATGATATTGTGATAGATATGTATGACAAAACATAGAATGGCAGGATTAAGTATCTATATACTAATTGCAAGATTCGTTTCGACGGAATAAGACTCTTTTCCCTTATCTGTATTACTCGTCATATGAAGAGCAGAATTCCAAAATGCATTTTGTCCAAAATTTTATTTTTTTAGTTAGAGATGGCGTAGTGTTCAGTGTTGAAAGTCTTATATTATAAGTTACTCTAAGATGTTCAGAAAGCACTTTTTCATTGTTAATTTATATGCTGAAAAATCATAGACATTTCACTCTAAATTTTTGGGAGTAAAGTTTTACTGCTAAAGAGTGATAGTTACGCCAGTCCGACAGGAGTGAAATTTTCACTCTTAGAGAGTAAAGAATCATTCCAAATGGGAATCAATTTTCAATCTATGTGGAGAGTGAATAATTTCACTCTGCGAAGGGAGACTGAAAGGATTATGCCCAGTTTTATAGGGGAATTTGGATCCCGGATGAATAATTTTGAGACATGCCTAAAATTTTAAGGTATCAAAAGAGGATCAAAAATTCCATAAGCCTAACTTTGTAGGAGAGGTTTTTTGAGTGCTAGAACTATCTATTACGACAAAACTCGCTATTACGACCATGTACCACTAGTCTTATCCAATTTTACTTTTAGAGAGTTCCGATGAAGAAGCCGAAAAGAGATAAGGTCCATATGTATTGGTCACATTTCAATTAGGCAATTAAAACCTTTTGTTTCATATTTTGGGTGTCTCTCTCTCCTCTTCATCGATTAATATATATTACTTATAACTATTCATTTGAGGTCCAAAAAAGGTTTTAGTTGTCTTCATCAAGATTGGACATATTCCAGATATTAGATGATTCGAGAAATCGAATAAAACCAGTCCTACGTGGTACGTAATACATGGTCATAATAGCGAACTTTGAACAGCTGTAGCACTCAAGGGACTCATTTTACAAAGTTATGCACATGGAACTTTTTAATCCTTTTTTGATGTTCTGCAATCCTAGCTAGGTCTCAATGATGTTCATCCGAGGCCCAAATTAGGCATAATCCTTTTGCTTTGATAAATGTTAAGTTTCTCTCCCTACATATAATCTAAAAATTATTAGGCTTGTTCTACGTGTTTTTGCATAAAACGAACGAATATGGTAGAAAAAAGTGTCGCTCTGTCTCGCGAAGCGAGATATTAATCATTAAAGTTGACTTTTTAGGTTAGATTAAGAAATTCACTCCTTGCCAGACTGACGCAATTATCACTTTTCTTGGAGTGAAATTTCATTCCCAAAAATTTAGTGTGTTCGAAGTGCATTATGTTTTTTAACTAGAGACAAACAAAATGCATTTATTGTAACATTTTTAGCAATTGTTTAGTAATTTTGTTTAATATTTCATAGTCTACTGATTGGTATAGTGTTTTATTTTCTATAAAGTGCGTAATTTTCTTGTGTGCGAAGTTTCTTTCTTTTTCGTTCTCTGAAAATTACAAATTTTGGACAAAACGCATTTTGAAAATCATCTGCTCATATATTGTGATCCAATTCTATTTCTTATTGTTTAGATTTATTTTATATCATGTACATAAAATATCTATTTAATCTGTTGCGAGAATTTTTCTACGCAATGTGCGATCTACTGCAATCCCTGTGGAAGAAAGAAAGATTAAAGACTATTTGAAAGATGTTAGAAGAAAATGCCCAACTGTGCGACAACGTGACGATGATTTAACGCGACCCTCGTTCATGATCGAGAGTGATTCGCAGTATAGTAACTTGATGCACGAATGTTTGATGCATCGTCGTAAAACACTCGATTGCCGCGTACATATGTCCGGCCGTACGCCAAATGTGTATCCGTCCGCAAATGTGAACCGGCGATAGTTTATCGCTCGGAAATTTTACAGCTCAATATCGCATCTCGATCATATTCGACTTTCGATACCGCACGCGCGATACCGTAACTCCGCGTTAAAGGTATTGATTTTGCAATAAACGTCCTCGGACTCGCGTTTCTTTTGCGCACAGTCGACCGGCGGAATTATTGACTCTTTGCGGGACGATATTGCTCGAATCGGATATATTCCCTGGCGCGTAATTTCTCGTTCATAAAAGCTTATCGATAATGGCAAGAGCGATGTGACAAGGACGGTCCATCTTAATAAATAATTAACATTT
This sequence comes from Mycetomoellerius zeteki, assembly GCF_001594055.1. Lineage (NCBI taxonomy): Eukaryota > Metazoa > Arthropoda > Insecta > Hymenoptera > Formicidae > Mycetomoellerius > Mycetomoellerius zeteki. Next base: position 389,399 of record NW_017257338.1, read on the forward strand.
TCAAAGGAATATTTTTCCAATCGCAAGCTGTCGACTCCGGGGATATTCAGCTCATTGAAACTTCTCCCTTTGAATCATAACATTTAAATGCAATAAATAGACGAAGACTTCCCGTTGACTTATATATAATCATAAATTAATCGTCATTCAGCACAATTTTTATTATTATTGTATAATAATAAAAATTAGATTGGAAAATTAATATTTGTCGTAATTATAAAATTCACAAATATGAAAACGTCACTTTTAAGTTGGAAAAAGCCGCGGTAAGTTCTCCGACAGGAGCAACGCGAAACCATTTCCCATTTCTCGGGGCAAGACAATAACGAACTACATTTATCCTCGCTGCAGTCACTTGCTTATCCCAAAGGACGGCCGAATGACATCGCCATTCATCCGGTTCCCGGGGGATACTTTGAAAGCAATACTCTGGCACCCGCTACCGTGGACGAGCTACCATCTCTCTCGTGGCATATGTGACTTCTGAAACTCGCGATATATCGAGGCGAGAAAAGTCACGCGCTTAGCCATTGACTCCTCCAAGAGACTATGTCTCTCGTACAGTTACTATGATTCATCACTCCCCTGATTCGTTCCTTAATTATAATCTAATCTTATTCATACAAAATTAATTACAATCTCATATGTGCGTGCATTGAGAAAAACATTTTTGGTACTTGTGACTGTAATTATATATCATGATGATAAATAATTATGATTATTACTACAATATTACTAATAATAATATAGTTCTATTAACGAATATACATAGTTTGCAACCAAAAATGACTATAATTATAGTTATTGTTATCATAAAAATGGTTTTAATTTATTTATTATACATTTTATAATAATTTTTCAGACAACTATATGAAATTATAATGTCAATAACTAATAATTATAGTCATTTTCAATTGCTAATGTATGTTTATTGAAAATTATATACACATATAATTATTATTAATATTATTATTAATATTATAGCAGCAGTAACCACAATTACAGTAACATAATTGTAATTACAAATATAAAAAAATTTTCTCACACACACAGCGTTTACGTGTGCAAATATATTTATTGTATTTTCTTGTGTTTATTGAAATCTTGTAAAAATTTTCTACGAATTCCTAGATTTTCGAGTTATTTTTATTCAAGATTCTGAATAAGATTAGAGGATTTCTTAATACTAATTTTGAGATCAATTAAAATAGAAATAAGACAAACAAACTATATATTAAAAATTAATAGAAAATAGTGATTCCATTAAACTACTATATCTATCATTTTCTATAACTGGAACTGTAAAATTTACTGGATAGTGTAGAGGAGACTCATTAAAATATAATATCAGTAACTTACTCTATTTTGCTAACTATTGTCTTCTATGTACTGTCACTTCGATTATTTTATGAAAACTCACAAGACATACAAGAATGTATGTGCTATATTTATTACTAATTGATTGTCAACATTTTGCATTACCAAGAAAAAATGATTATAGAAAAAATATTTTTGAAAAGAGACAGGATTTAAATCTAAAATTCCAAAAATTTTTCTGAATTTCAATAAAATTTCATGAAAATGTTTGATTTTTAAGAGTAAAAAGGAATTCTCCTAAAAGTTCCAGATTTTTCCACGTAATAAGTACCCTGATTGTAATTGCAGATAAGTCTCAAAGCAGTAGTTTTGTTAACGCCTTATCTTTTGATTATACTACTCTATTCTCTAACACTTAATTTAATGCTGTATACCTCATCAGTGTTGTATAATAGCAATAAAGATTATTTGTCTCTTAATTATATTCTAATATAAACAAGTGCGAAATTCACATTGCTCTTATATGATCACTTTTTAATTACGTTGATAATTCGATAAATATCAAATACACGTGAAATAGATAAGGTTTTGCTACAGTATTTTCACGGCATGTGGGGGAATCGCGAAAATATTTTTGTTCCACCTAATTTTGGTTTTTATAAATGAAACGGTATTATCAAAAAAATGTTTCGAGAAATACTAGCCATTTTCACATTAATGATTTTACATCGCGATTCCGGAACTCAAACAATCGAAAGAAGTTTGTCAGATCGGCAGTAATACGACCACGTTAATCCACGAAACGATCGCGCACGAGACTAGGTAGTTGTCTTTTTTTGCGGTCCCGAAAGTTCGCGCTCATCAACGAAAGGTCGTGCCCCATAAAATTTCCGGCAGTGGCAATCGAAAGGACCCTTCAGCCTAGAAACGAGCAGTTACCTGAGGCAGTTAAGTTAAATGCCTGTTAGCAGACGTTAACTGTCCGGCGCTATGGGTTCTATTCCGTGGACGATTGCAATTTTAATCGCCTCTTCATTATGATTAAATTTAAATCGACTGTGTGCAGTCTAATAAAGCTCGTTCTATCCAGCGCTGCTCTCTCGAAACAGAAAATGTCTCCTGGGCGGATTAAAATACGCGTAATTAAAACCGTAAAGTGCCGATACGCCACCCGAAATAAACTGTCGGCTTAGTAATAAACGTCCGGCTGAAAAAAGCTTTTCGTCTCAAACTCTCTTTTCTTCTCTCTCTTTCTCTCGTTGCGGTCTCTCAAATGATTGGACTTTATTTGAAGCATCGAGCACAGCGAATTAATATTCGGGATATGATTGACGGTAAGGAATAATGCCGCTCGCGCGTTCTAAAATCGTGCACATCGCATGAAAAAAAGCCGTTGACCCCGTGCGTCAATCGTGAATTCCCACTGCGAGAGCGACCTGCGGCAGACCAGCATTATTTCGAGTTTTAACACCGCGCGAAATAATGCATAATCATCAAACGACGCTTTCATTGAGAAATAATATTCTAAATATTATCGCGAGGAGGTGAGAAGAGAGATCTGCAAAGCAAACACATGCTTTTCGTTGATTTCCATCAACATCTTATACTTCTTTCTTGCTCCGTTAGCAAGGATCTATCACGGGAAATTGATAGCTTAAACAGCGAGATTGTAGATTCTCAATCGTTGTAAATTTTCGCGAAAAATTTTATTAAAAGATATTAGAAGAACGCGCGCGCGGTCATAAAAAGAAACTTCTGAATCTGATAATATCTCAATATATTCAGAATTTTCTATGAATTCAAACCTGGAAAGCTTGAAGAATCCAGATTTTGCGAAAATTTAGAACGGAAAAGCTGCATTACATTTAGATTATATTTAGATAGTCACATCACAGTGTCTGTTTCTATTTAAACAATTTTTCGCATTTTGTAAACCATTTCCAATATAGGTCAATTTTAATCTCTGTTCAACTTACTCTTCATCTTTTTCTAAATTCTTATAACGGAAAAAATGTAAAGAATAAGTTGAACCGAGATTAAAGTTAATCTATTGTACATTAATAGAAACAGGCATTAATCATTTCAAGTGTATTTTATATTAAATTTACACTGTTAAATAAATTTATAATGTCAAATTACGTCAAATTATATCCAATGAGTTATTTTTATCGTTTCTATAGATCACCGTTATTCCTACTCAATATACGTCATTAATTTGATTAAAACAGTAGAGTTAAACAATTTAATTTAAGAAAATGTATCAAATTTGATTCAAATTTAGTTTATTATTTACTAAGTGTAGGTATACGTTAACATGAACGTTGTTTATTTTGAAACTAATTTTCTGTAGTTAGTTTAGATTGATCATAGATTGATTTACATTTTGACATATATAGAAGTTAAAAATAACAAAATGTGTTATTTAATTCGAGAGATGGGATTACCATTGCTCCTTTGATATCTAACAATGTAGATTAACCATTCATTGTCACTACGGGTTAAAATTACTCGTAATCCAAATTTCGGGCCGTGTAACTTTACGCCGTAGCTCATAATCGAGTTTTATGCAATATCAATCAGAAAAGTTTGATATTTCCTCTGTCAGAATTGAGACACTATTCAAAAACGTGTCGGTACACGTGTGGCAGCTGTTTGAAAAGAAAGTAATACCTCCTTCACATGTCGGAAAAAATATATTTTTTTGAAACGTGCACTAGTACATATTTTTATCTGAAAGTACTATATTTTAGAAATACCACCCTAAAATTTGAACTGAAAAAGTTAAAAAATGAAGAAGTTATGATTTTTTATCTTATAGTTAACTTTTTTTTACGTGTATATCTTCAAGAATTTTTTTAACATATTATTATTTGATTTGTAACGTTATCCTCTATAAAAAGACATTCTATAAGTATATATTCCATATTTTTTTTTATTCATATCGACGGATAGTTTTAAAATGGTAGCATTAATCGGCCAATTTGATCCGATGTGATAACTATAAAACTTTACAAAAGTATAACAACGAAGGGTTCATAAATGATCGTTTGCGATATTGAATTGAGGATAACTAAAAATATAAAAAATTACTTAAAAAATAGATCCACATTACTCTATCTTTTTCTTTACACATTGCGAGACTATCGTATTACCTGTATTCTTGCCCAACAAAAATTATTAATCGCAAGGAGCTTTAATAAGTTATTTTTCGCACTTATGGAAAACAGTCGTCGCACGCATGTCAAATGCAACAGCCACACGACTATTTCGATGCAGCCGGAGGGGGAAGTTTGTTGTGCTTAGCGACACCGCTCCACAAACCCGCGAGTAACTCGCCGGGGAGGATATGAGAGTACGTGAATTACCCTTTTTTATCCGAAAATGATAAAACTCGGTCTAATGTAAAATTCATTATGTCCATTACGACTAATTAAGCGGAGCGAACACTCACCAAAAATCCGTGCATTTTTCAGCGATAAAGTCGGCGGCTCTTAATTATTTTATTTCGGACAAACGCGCAAATCCCTGGTAATTCGCTATATTCTATACACATACGTCAAATCTCGCGGTGCTATCACGGGAATGTGCGTATCGCCGATACGCGTCTTAGGACAATACATATCGTCGCGCTAACGAGTTCGCAACGCAACAATAATTGCATTAAGACGTTAATTAAATGTTACACATAATTTCGAATAGCTGCATAATGCCACTTCGAAGTAATTGTTGTTTGTACAGCAGTTCTCACGATGCGTTACCCATGCAATTTAATAGTTGTTCATTAACGGGAATTAGAGATGGAGCAGCAATTACGCCTCTCTTCGTGCGATAATAAATTACAAATCGATGAACCGTAATATTTCATTACGCCAGCCCAAGTATTTTGTTGCTAATCAGAGATGCTTCCCATTGTTCCGCCGCATTGTGCTCGATCGGAAAAATGGTGACTGATTAATCTCTCCGTGCGACCGTTCGCTCTACCAGCAGTACGTTTGTATGTGTGTGTGTGTATGTGTGTGGCGTGTGTGCGCGCGCGTGTGTGTGTGTGTGCCGTTTGCATTCAAAATGTCTCTATTGCATGCGATATCGATCGAATTTTGAGTGCAACGAGTTACAACGACAAATAGTTTTCTTTTCGTTTGGAAATTAATATAAACGCATTTTGTGTAATAACATTGCGAAATATGTTTCAATTTTTCTTAATAATAAAGCAAACGTTATCTAATATTTGGATATTTTAAAACGCAAAAATATATAAAGTTTATACATTTTTGTTTGCTTATACTATGAACATTCCATTCGTTACATTTCACTTGTTTATACTGTAGACAAATGGAACTTACAATTAGATCAATAAAAATAAATTAAATAAAAAGAATTCAATATTAAAAATATACATAGGCTTGAAAGATCATATTTAACAAAATTGTTATAATAAAATTTACAAAAAGCAAACGTGTAAAGGATGATTGGATAAGTAGTATCAATGAAAGAGCGAAGCAATTCTTGGGTAACTATCGCAGTTATTAGAGGGACAGGAAGGGAAGAACTGCCACGTTATTATGTGCAACGCATTCATAGCGAGCAATTTTCTACCCATTAATGCAACGATTATACAACAGAGCTGTTTACGCTTGCTATATCAATGATGTGGAGTGTCATAATTTATGTTGCATACAATGTAGGATTGTAAAAACGGACGGAATCCGTTCATGAACGAGAATTTCTTCCTATTTGGATCACTCCATATTTAATTTCTCGCGAACTATAGTTATCACAAAACGATCTCTCACAGAAGTCAGCATTAATTATAGACATACCTAAAAAATAATTAAAAAATTTTTAATCCCTAAGCAATTTGTAATTTAACATACGTGCGCATACATTGAAAAAAAATTGTTGCAATTAACATAATTTAACTATAATTTATAGTCATTTTCGATGTTAATTCTTTTTGGTAAAACTGTAAATATAATTATTATTACTAAAATTATAGTAGTAATAATTATAAAAATGGAGCTATTAATTTTTTCATGCATATTTTATCATGCAATTATAATCACAATGCCGAATATTTTTCTCTCGAATATTTTTGGAATTTTTAAACTTAAGCAGACTTATATAATAATTGAAGAGAAACGCACAGTTACTTAGGTATCCCAGAGCGTGAGATGAGGTGACGCGTGCTGCAGTAAGGGGATGATGCTGCGCATCATCGAGATCTTTTCTATTCAAGTTCATTACTGCGAAATAATCGGCGTGGTATGTAATCGGTGGGCAAAGCGAAAGTAATAAAAGGAAGGGAAAATAAAAAAAAAGGATTATTCGGCCGTCCTTAAAACATGCGATGGATCCGCCATGGCAAGTCAAGAAACCTTTGATAGCAACGCTCGATAGTATAGCGATGCTGAGCGCCGGCGCCTTTCCCTCGCAGCCCCATTGGTGCCGAAGGCCCTCTCCACACGAGTGCCCGCCGCCGGGTTTCCTTGGAAACGCTTCGTTCACGCTGATGTCTACCCTCGCCCACAGAAAACCTCTTTCAATTAGGCAGCCTGCCGCCCGACAGACCCACGAATCCCGGTCCGTTTTCTCTCCCGTTCCCTTTACTTTCTCTCTTTTTTCTTCTTTTTCATCTTTTTTTTTTAATTTCCTCTCGCCTGACGTTTCCTGCTTCGCCGAAACGGACACGCATCACTATATAGAGTCCGAGGTGAAGAAGTCACCGAGTATCCCGGGTGACTTTGAAATCACTAATTCGTTAAATCGGAAAGTGCGCGCCGAGGTCAATATGTCACGCGAGTCTGCACGGAAAGAACGATTTTTCTGAAATTCCAAAATTTAACTAAATACAGCTATAAAAATAATTTCGTTGGACCATCTTAATAATTGCGTAGAACGCTCAAACATAATGAACAATGTGGCAAAAAGTTTTGATATTCTAATAATCATCTGGATGTCTCTAATTATTTTGATTGACCAATAAAATTATTTTCAAATCTATCTACCTAAATTTTTATATACTTTAACAAAATCTTTCTTTCCATGTGACATAAAATTGTGAGATAAAATTTACGAGTCGAGAAGCAGATATTGCAATAGAAGAAAATATCGACTTCTTAAAAATATATATTATGTAATAAGTACGGGATAAAATGAAAAAATGATATCGGAATGAGATCAGCATGTGGAAAAATAATTTATAAGCGACGCAAATTAAAGTTCACGAAAATCGCTGCGAACTTCGAAGTATATCTCAACTGATTGCAGAAGCTTTTCTTTTTTACGTGACTAACAATAAGATTATCTCGATTGTAAAGTAGCCTTAAAGTACTCTTAATCGACGATATCTAGATAACTGTTTCCGCCATGCAGACAGATTTTGTTACACAGCGAACAAGTACGGGGATACGCGTCATATCCGGCCAATCGCATGTGCGAATTTATATACGCGCACGCGAGAGGGAGCGTGGCTGCTTGGTATGCGGCACAACGCCCGGCTTGACTGACGCCTCCAAGTTGCGAATAAAATTTTCATGAATTTCTATTAACTCCGTTTTTCTAGACGTGCCCCGGAGACTTAAAAAAGTTCTGTCAGCTGATAGCCCGCGGGGAGGTCAAAATCGCCCTATCGCGCTGGTCAAATCCGATCGAAAAGATAATTTTCCAGCTGCATTGTATGGTTTTAAATTAAAACTTAACGCATAAAATTATCATTAAAACGTAAAGATCATGAGTAATTGATATTTAAGAATGTTATCCTCTTATTAAAATTAGTTTCAATGCAAAATAGTTTCCTTTCGATCCTCTAACCAAGCGAAATAATATCAATACTGATTGCAAGCATAATAAAATGGAATCTTAGTTTATAATTTTCTCTATTAATTTTCATTACTTTTAGTGACCGTTCTTTATTGTTCTGATTGTGAGTTTTATTATTGCGTAAAACTTTTCATTTTAAAGCGAATAATGCTTTCTTGTTTTTAAAAGTAACAAAAAAAGTTTTTCAGAAAAAACGACAACAATTTTTCAACTTGACAGAAAATTAATAACTTATAATCAAATAATATCAGCAAAATAATATGTTTCTAATATGAGACCAAATGTCATTTTTGTTACTTTCATTTCATAATTTTTAAAAACACCCTTTTTAAGCTGTATGACAACCTTGATCATTTTTTTAGCCCTTTTAAATTGTGGTCACGATTTTGATTATAAAATTAAGTTCACTTTTAATAATTGATAGGGTAATGTTTATTTAACTCGTTCATGATAATAACTTGAAAATTGGTTTTTTAGTTGTATTCCTTTTGAAGTAAGGGAGCGATATCGTATGCTAAATTTCCTTTCGGAAATTTAATCAAATACGCGCTAATAATCAAACGAAGAGGTCGATAAACTCTTAGATAAATAAGACAGAGAAATTCAAGCCTTTTCGTTTCATAAATTTTGAGATTTCCGTCAGTTTCGTATTTAGATAAACCGCGGAAATCATGAGTGTATTCTTGCTGTCAAAAACACATTATGCTCGTTAAATTATAATGCGGAAGATGCCTCGATTTACTGTGTCTTTTTTAATTTGATCCGACGTTTATTGTTGAAGCGTCTATTTTTAATTTTTGTCATTAATATCCGCTATTTTTGATTCGTTACACCTCTGCATATTAAGACAGTATAATTAATTCTCTCTTAAATCATTCCTCTAAAAATGTTATTTCTAAAATAAAACTTATCTCTGAATTACATGTTAGACAATAACAAGTTTAAACTGTGTAATTATGGTAATTGATAATAAATCCATATATATATATATATATACATATATATATACATGGAAAGAACGATTTGCTGAAATATCTACAATTTTGCGGGATACAGATCTAAAAATAATTTCGTTGGACCATCAAAATATGTAGGAATTTAAAAAAATAATAATGTTACAAAAATTTTTTATATTCTAGCAATTAGTTTGAATTTCTAATAAAATTATTTTTAGATCTGTATCCAGCAAATTTTAGATCTTTCAAAATCATTCTTTCTGATTCTTATAAGGTGACTCGAGGGGAGATACCAACAAGGAGAAAGACGCACTTTGCTTATAGTTTTTTTTCATAGAAACGCGTTGGACATTCTGACTGTGCACCAACGTGTGATAAACAGTTACGCAATTATCGACGGAAACGAAATGTTCAATTATTGAAAAAGATTTGACGAAATACAGCTTATTGTAAAACCAAGCAAATAATATACGGTTTTGATTAGTATTTCTTAGCAGTTATATGACTGATATAAGTTATATAATTTGTAATAGTTTTATATGCATAAATGTTACAATGACATCTTCCTGTTACACTTGAGAGAAGATAATAATAAGTACAAAACATGATTTTTTTCCTAATTAAAATACCAACATTAAAACAATTTCATGAATTAAAATTTTGAATGCTTCATACAGTTCAAATTATTTTAAGTTAATCAAATGCTGTTTAAACGAATAAAAACTACAGATAAGTAAAACATGCAAGTTTATTGCGTCATATCATTTAATTGTTTATAGTATCTTATCTGTATGTATATATAATATAAGAGCAAGATATCACTTTTCTAGGATGACATATTAATTTTTTCCAAAATATCAAAAATTTTCGTCATTAATTTGTATAAATAGAAAAAAGTCTCTAGAATATAAATAATTATTTTTTCGTAACTGAGTTCAATGATATTAAGAAGTTGTATGACATTAAGAATAAAAACTTAAATGGCGTCTTTTCCCAAGTCACCTTACATCTTTCGTCTTTACATTAAAAAGATTTTAATAGATTGATACGTAAGAGAAGCTTTTGAGGGAACGTGGTTGAAATTTCTGGATCTTTGATCCCGGATGCCAGAGACAGGACTTGCGAGCTTCCGCAAAGTTTCGCGGTCGCCTTGCAACCAAGTGGAACCCACCAAAATTCGGAACCCCGCAGGGCGAGGGCTTAGCTACTACTCCAAGTTTCACTTTAATCCAAAAAGCCGCGGTAGGCCGGCACAATTGATTCTACCAAAGTTCCGGTACTAGTATACATTTCTGAGGATAACCGCGAGGTCACCGTATGGTAACAATTTATGATACTTTTAAAGCCTTAATATTGCTCAAATCAATATTATATGTCCGGGTCACCAAATTTTTACAGTCAGAGACATTATCTTTTTATATTTATAAATTTTTACAAAACTATATGTCCTTACGGTCTTACATTGTTATGTTCGGCGTATTATTATTTTGCTCATGCAAAAATCTATATTTTATGTATAATATGTATAACAATAATAAATCAACTACAATAATGGAGACACTTATACAAATGAATCGGTCATTGCACAAAGCGGCATATGTTACAAGAAATTAAATCTAATTTTCTGGGAAAAAGGTAATTAATAACGACATGAGTTAATAAGAACATATATAGAGTCAAGTACAGAAATTAATGCGTAAAAACAAATAAGGAATTTAATGCGATAAGATATCAATTACATAGCATTACATACGTTAAAACTTTCAAATGAATTACATATTTTGGCTATATTTTCGAGTCATCTTCAAATCTTAGAAACACTTTTGCGTAAAAGATAATTAATTTCTCCGAGTCAAATCATAAAGAAAGTTTGATCAATGTCCTCTTTTTATGCAATAGCCGATTTAAATAAGCGTCCAAATATTATTAGTTTGCTGATTTGTAACTATTTTAACGTGCATAACAGAAGTTATTCTGGCACAATGTGAAGTCACGCGATAAGTTCTCTAGCGCATGTTGAAATTAATTATTTCGTACCATCGGCAGTGTGTACATTTTGACCACACCTACCTGAACGCGACTTTCCGTGAGGCCAATCCTTAGTGCTATTTCCTCCCTTAAGAAAATGTCCGGGTAGTGAGTTTTGCCGAAACACCTTTCGAGCTCGTTGAGCTGAGCCGGGGTGAAACGCGTCCGATGTCGCTTTTGCTTTGCAGGTTTGTCATCGCCTTGCCCGATTCCCACCGCGCTACCTAAAATACAGAGCCTTGGTTAAATAACGTAAAGTATTGAATTTTCTCCGGTTACTCTTAGTTCTACAAATTGTTAAGCGAAAAGATCTACTCTTGGCTATAAGTATAAAGCACTCTCAAATTATTCCCTCAAAAGAGTACTAACAATAATAAAAGTTAAAAGAAGAATAAAATAATTCAATTGCTATAGAAATAAATTGTATTTCAATAAAATAGTTTTTAAACTTATTTTTCGTTATGTATAAAACGTTTACGTCAAACCTTCTGGATGCTTTATATACTTATAGCCAAGGCTATATTTAAAAGATAAAACCAGATTTTCTCTGCTCCATATCTTCTACATTTTAAAAAATAGAAAATAAAATGTACGTTGTGTACATTCTATTTATTTAAAATTAATCGACATAAAAAAAATCATCTATATAAAAAAAAGTGTGGAATATCGATCAAAGCAAGGATTAGTATCAATAAGGTTTTTCCTACTTCACAGATCGCATTGTAATAATATCAAGATATTTATTTAATAGATAGTTATCAATTTTATTTTAATTTCAATAATTGTTAATAAATATCTTAGATTAATATCTATATTCAAGCTAATAATAAGATATTTCATAATTACGCTAATTAAATTTAACATGTGCTGCACATCGATCAATATCTAAATTTTAAACTAATTGTATTTAATGCGCGTTTTAATCAACATTTTCGTTTTCAAGTTTTATTTATATAACTTCAATGTTAACGTGACGTATGAAAATGACGTGGTCAATTTAACATCAAATCCGGAGTAATAATTTGGAAAATTGATATTTTAATTTAAGATATTGTTCTGCACTGAAAAAAATTTCTTAATCTTAATTAATCTATTTTTATGATATATATAATCTATTTTTTTATAATACCAACTTTAAACATTTACTCACAGAAATAAATATTTACTCGATAAAAAAAATAGTGAAATCGAATTAATGAGTCTTGTACTAAATAAGTATATGTTTACATTTAATTAATACTATTTAAACAAATATTTATTATAAATTTAGTACATTTTTTCAGTGTAGTTTTTATTATTAAATAAGAGTTTCTAAATCTGTATATTTGCGTATTTTGGTCTTAAACAGTTTCGAATTATTAATAAATTTAACTTATCTTAAGTTATATTAAGTTTACGTTGCGACACTTTTATTGCAATTTATCGTGATGATTACGAAATATAAGCTGATAAATAACGGTTAAATAAATATCGCGCTATATCTTTTTCAATCTATTTAAATACTTCTCCCAAATGATATAAAAATATGCTATTGCACTCAACAAAATGGTTTCGCCTTCTAACTCATAATGAAAACATCGCGCAATTCGTTCTGGGAATATATCATATACGCTTATTGCAGTTGCTCATGTAGTATTCGTGGAAAATCGATGCGATTCATCTTTCCATTTACCATTATCATCCAGCTAGTTAAATCAACAGATGAAATCTGTCAATCGTTCACAATCGCGAATCATTCACGATTTCGATACTATCTTAAAACATAAATAAAAGACGCATCCATAAAGTAAAGCAATTAAATTCTTGATGTGTGCTAATCCCTTTTATTTATTCACTCCTTTTTAGCGTTGTGAAACTCTATTCTACTATCAAAATTGTGAGATGGAAGATTAAGGATGTATTAAATGTATACTCTCTCTCTCTCTGCAAAAAGTGACTGGAATTAAAAATTTAAATCTTTCATATAAAAATGAATATTATACACATATTATACACATATACGAAACAGTTTAACGTCAATATTTATATTTAACAAGTTCATAATTTGAATGAAAATTGTCTCATTTCATTTTAATTATTTTTTTTAAAACACATCTTATAATGAAATAATTTATTATCGAGATTCTAAATTGCTGCCAAACTATAGACATTACTTTCTAACACAATATAGATAAATTTTCATAATTTAATTTTATTAAAAAAATATATGTAATACATCCTTAAGCTCGTGATTCGCATTAATGGTTTTCTGTGTCTCTAGAATGATTCTTGACTGAACAAAATGAAACGTTTCACAGGGAACACGACAGCGAGCTTACGTACCTGCGCCGGGCATAGTCATGATCAGTTCCTGATGAAGCGTGAGGCCACCACCCGCTGACAGACCGGAGCCCAGATTCACACCCAGCACGCCGTGCTCCTTCTCGTACCGCTTCAGATCTTGTGCATCCTTCGCTCCTACGTGCCAGCGGCGACGAGATGGGTAAGAAGGCAGAGAAAAAAAGAAGACACGCCGCTTCAGTTTTCTCCCGTCTTTTTTCTTTTTGCCGGGCTTCCTCGTGCTCCGCACATGCCTCTCGCTCGCCCGCCCCACGCGCCCGGTCTACGTAGTTTAAATTTGTATAGGAGCAGAAGCTGGCCGAGGGGTGTACGGATCACTTAGCGAGGAGGTGCGAGAATCGTCACCGTATATACTCCGGACTTCTAAGCGCGCAAACACACGTCTCAATACTCAATACGCACTCGTTTGCAAGTAGATGTACGCGCATAAACGTACCTATGCATGTACACCTTGTGTCTGTGCTTGTGAGCGTATGTGGCACCGCGCGGGTGTACGTCATGTGCATATGTGAACGCATCGTTGTATAGCGGAGGGGGTGTCCATCTCAGATCAGTACACCCACACTACTCTATGTGTCAGATCGCAGGTATCGCACGTCGTTGTGCATTGTCAAAGATGCTTACGTAATGAGGTAAACTAGTTTAGTCAGGTACAATCACAACGTATGATGCGTCTTCTACGTCGACCAAGGAGGAAAAGACCACTCGTTAAAAATTTCCACCCACGGAGAGCGACAAATGCGCGATGGAATAAATGCGATGGAATAAATGCGATGCTGCGCGAAAAATATAGGAAAGATTTGAAACACTGTAACAACTCGTACAAAACGGTTATTATTAGTTTTGACATTTATATTGACATTTATATGCGTGATAAATTTTTTGTAGAATTAGACGTTTGATGCAAAGGTTTTTTTTTTAATTGACAAAATCGTACGATCTTAAAGTCATACTTTTTCTAAATTTATGTGTAATGTTTAATTGTTAATATTTTTAAAAAATAATAAAGAGAATTATTGACTGTATGAAAACTGTATTTTTGACTGTATGTGAAAAAGAAATTTCCTGGAAGACCTTTTCGCTGTATTTTACACAAATTCGTTATTTAATAATTTGATTTAAATATGCATACTTTCAATAATAAAGCAAATGCAGAATAGAATATATGTATAAAATATTCTATTAGTTTCGTTTGTGTGACCATAGATGTGAAGTCATATAGAAATACCGAGAATCAATATTTAATTACCAAGACATCATGGAGTAAAACTTAACTGAATGAATACCTTTATATGAATGAATTTTATGACAAGTCATTTTATGATAGATCTTTTTATTCGCGTTATAGAACTTAATGATTTTATTTTATTATATATAATTTGATGATTCCAGTATTTATAAGCCTCCTTATTTCATAAGAATTCGAATTCTTATATGAATCTATTTTTTATCTTCATCAAGATTCTTCGTATGCAACAATGATAAACTCCGTTATACAAATATCGCGCATAATCCCAACGTCACGTGAATCACAAAGTTATCATAACACATCTCCAAAAAGAAAAAAGAAATCTCCTTTAACATTTACTTTGCGTAATTGCCCGTATTATTTCGAGATAATTTTCCTCCAGTTAAAGATTATTTAATCCCGCATTAATTGACCGGATTATCGAAGATAATAATCGAATTAAAACGCTAACCACCAAAGGATCGCGTGGGACGCAGCTAAGCATTCGTTCTACACGTGTATTTTTTCGCTCATGGAGTATCGCGGTAATTCAGGATACGTGAAGCGACTGTAGAAAAAAAAAACGGAATTTTTATAACGCTCGGCCGCGCGTTTATCGACATTTGAAAACCCCGTGATTGACAGCCACCCGCTTGAAACGTCTGAATAATAAAGTCATAAATCACATTACTATCCGGAAATGTCGTGACAGACGTATTTATTCGCGTGTCACGCTTGCGAGCTATGCCCGTGTTGTCTCAACGGATGGCCGATGCACCAAATGCAATTAACGTATATCATAAAAAATTTTAACGGACACACTTTAAGTGTGGCGAGATGCGCGCAACGTTCCCGAGGGCCAAATCTCATTTTTTGATAAATTGAAGGGTGGTAATTGAAGAGAGAGACGTATCGACGTAGTCTGCGAATCGGCCGGTTGTTATAGTAAGTATATGTTTGATCTTATTTGACGGAAGACAGATATAAAGCAATTTATGAGAAACAAGTCCGACGTCGATGTGACGTTCATCACGTTTCCGTAAACTCAAGTATAATTACTCCGGACAACGATTACGATCGTTTGCACGAAATCGAGATCTTATCGAAAATGACTAATTTCAAAAGAAATCCTTTCGCCATTCGTATGCGTTGTCGTGGCTATTCAGTTCATTTGATAATCGTAGTAACGTTAAGTTAAAATTGAACGAGAAACAAGTGTGTAAATCGCATGGTGACAGAGTAAATATGATGGAAAAAAATCAACGCTTAACGTGAAAAAAATAGAGCTATAACTTTCTTTTAATCTAGTTAACGTGTAGCGCTTTACTCAGTTCTCACCACCTGCAACATTCTAACTCTCTAAACCGTTCCTCAACTTCTCGCGTAATGTAATCAGTGTTGAGATAATTAAGATCATCAAACTCGAGAAGCGGCTTTCTTGAGATGGAGATCGAAGACGTGCAACGTCACGTGTTACCGGCACATCTCACTATTCTTTTGTACAATTTTCCATCCTGAATTTCTCTACTTGACAGTTTTTTTCATTTATAATTCTAAAAAATAACTCGTAGCAAAAAAATTTTCTTAACTTAAAAAATATCCCAAATTAACATAATTTACGACTTGCTGTAATCAAAGAAAACATTATCGATACCATATATGTATACAATGTAAAAGTAAAATAATTAATAAAATTATTTAATTCTTACACGTATATAAGATAAAAATCAAATAATTTTGTTAATTACACAATAATAAATAATAAATAATTAATTATTTATAAAAAATAGCGAACTATATCTTTACATGATTTTATGCAAATGCCACACACAAAAAGATGATAAATACATTTTATATAAAAATAAATTTAAAAAGTATTAGTTTTTTCACGTCGCAAATAGAAAACTAATATACGAAATGCGAGTCTATGAATATCTACAGATAAATAATTCGTATATAATAATAAATTACATTTTTATATAGACATAAAGAAGGGAGTGTCAATGAGGCCATTTTTGTGCCTCCTACGGATTTCCGTCAAATAATTTTTTTTGTATTGTATGCTCGTTAGGAATGTTAAAAGTAATCATTATATGAAGAAAAACTCGATCCATGAAGTCCTAATTGATTATTAGTTTAGATATATCGCTATGATACTTAAGTCATTTTTTCATGACTAATAAGTGAATTAATAAAATATTTTCGTTCATTATACTGCTCTGCCACCATATTAACGTCATTTTAAACTATCTATCGTCCCTAAAGTGAAAATGAATACAGCTCATAGTGAAAAAACGAATTTTTTTATTACTTTTGATGAATCGGTACCCATCAAATGTTGAGGCCCACAGACAGGTGATCACTATTTGTTGTCTACAGGCTTAAGCCTTTACATCGCGTCAAGGTTGTAATCATTGTAGAGATTTATTTTTTAAATTTTTGTGTTTTTGATTTTTGTTTTTTTTTTCAATTTTTTTTGGAATTGGAAATCGCATTATTGCAGCATATGGGTATCATTTGATAGATACCCATATATATCAAGAGTAATTAAAAAATTCATTTCTTCACTATAAGCTGCATTCATCTTCATCTTAGGAACGATAGATAATCTAAAATAACGTTAACATGATGGCAGAGTAGTATAATGAACGAAAATATCTTATTAATTCACTTATTAGTCGTAAAAAGGACTTAAATAGGTATGATAGTGATATATCTAGATTAATAATTAATTAGTTTTATGGCTCGAGTTTTTTCTCGTATAATAATTATTTTTAACATTCCTAATGATCTTATAATACAAAAAAAATTGTCTAATGTAAAACCGTAGACACAAAAACGATCTTGTTGACTATTCTTCTTTAAAAAACATTAGTTTTTGCACGTCGCAAATAGTAAATGCAGTAGTAAATAAAAAACTGATATAAGAAATGTTATTCTGTGAATATCTATCAATACAATAAATATTTCGTAATAAATTATACGATATTAATTGCAATCCACAGTTGTAGTAGGATTATTCACAGTGGATTAGCCGGGCGAAACAGTCCCTACAATCAAATTGATTAAGAGGAATCCAGATTCATTTGGAATTTATCTTTTTTTGTAAGCATGGAGTTATACATACTGATAAGATTAAAAATGAATTTTAGAAAAATAGTTTCATAAAATAAATGAGTGAGAGTAAAAATTTGCATTAAATGATGCAAAGTATAAAATATATGAACAACTGTCAAATATTAGTAACAATTATTTGGCGGCATTATTATGATCCGTTTTATTAATTGTTTACTTGTTTTTCAATTCGCTATCAATAATTAACATTTAACCGCTACTTTCTATATATTTTAGTCGGTACAATTAACATACCGAGAGATGATATACGGATATTTCTGTTATAAATTTCGCCGTAAACGGCAAGTAATTAATTTTAACGGAGCTATGTGACCTATAGTAATGCGCACGTGAAAGATTTAGAAGGATTTAAAATTAACTAAATTTATAATCGAATCTATTTAATGAAGACCGTTTAACGCTCGATATTTCGTTCCGTTAGATTTTATTTCATCTTGAATATCTTTTACTATAATAGCACGCTTACAATTAGACCGGGAACACTCGTAGTACTCGTAATAACGTCTAATTAATTAACAACGTCACTTTCAATTGTGATTGTTAATTGTAGCAAACCGACATAATAATCCCACGTTACGTGAACAAAAAGTTGACACGCCAAGCTTGAAATAAACTAGCTTGCGCACTTATAAAAGCTGCAAAGAAATACGCTTCTTATGGGACACCTGATGCTACAACAGTACTCGACGCCGCGTCTAAGACTGAAGTATTAAAATTTAACACTATTATATCATTATCCTGCCATCACTGTCTTCTCTCATTACATTCTACATTCTACGGGTACAAAAGCAAAATTATAAGCAAAAGCGATGTTTAATGTTGCTTTTTAATATTTCATAACATCAACACAACGATGAAATGCGCTAATAATTCACTGAGAAAAATGTTTTTTTGTTGTGCCAATAAGTACAAATAAATGTATTCTATCATTCTAATCAAAATTTTGGCTGTGATTAAATTTTTGTCTCGACTAGAACATTTGATAAACGTAGTTATAAGTATCTGATTTGTACCTTTCTAATTGAATCTACCAAATTTTCAATTTCAATCAGATTTCTTTCTGTTGTTATATTAGTCACGATAATGTTATTTATAAGTAAAATGTGTTGTTACTCAGCACATTTAAAAAATAAACGCCAAATTCGCGATCAAAACAGGACTTGATACCTAACATGTTTGGACGAATTTTGCCATTTCAAATTCATTATTATTGTTGTTATTATTCACTTTCACATTGCTTTTCAATTTTTACTAAAATTAGCAAAATTTAATATTTTTGTCGGTACCGTTTTTAATGTTATAGATGAAATAGGCCACTATTAAAATCGATGGATATTCTTGCGACTGACACTTAATCTTGAAAACCTGTGTCAGATCCGAACACATGTTTTTCACACCGGTTAAAAATTTTTTTTAATTCAATATATGTAACTCACTGGATTGTAAATCGGAAGCCACGCGCCGTCGGCAAGACATCGATGGCTTCCGAAAAATGGCTGGTCGCAAGTTCAATGCTTGTGATCGAAATGCATTTGTTATACATAATTAAGTGAAATAATGATCTTTCAGACATTAGAGAGTGATCCGCGTGATCACATAGTAACATAACAGATAACTAAATCGTGATTAATTCTTGTAATGCTAAAAATATGATTATAATAATCCATACGATGAACGTGACAGACACTTAATGACTTTAATTAATCCACAGTTAAAAAAGGATCAATCACAATACAGTCCATAATTTTGTTCTTAATTACGTGTTAAATTTATGTATTTACAACCTGTCCAAAATACACTCAATTATTCTGGAGAACATTTGAACCATTCTTCTCAGCAGAGTTTAAAGACAATACCGGAGAACTAGGATTTAAAACGCGAAGGAAACCGGTGGATATCGGTGAATTTAGGCCAGCTTCAGGATTTCTAAGGGAATTGGAGCTTAGTCTTAACACACAAGGATTATTTTAACTGACGTTCGATGTAGATCGGCGGTATTATTCGAGATCGCTAATTATTTACAATCCGAGCACAGTTTCCTTGAGGCACACTAATCAGATGGAATTTTCTGACTCAAGTGTATACGGTACTTACCGGAGATACCGTGTACGGAACCACCGGCGGTGATATTGTTGAGCATGCCGCTCAATCCCGGGAGCGTAGCTCCGATACAGCACGCGGAAGCGGAAATCCGCGCAACACCGCGAGCACCTCACCCTCAACTCTCGAGGAAGCACGGACAAGAAAAAAAACTGCGACTGGCGGCGCGACGCACGGAGCCTTTCCTGGATGAGTATTTAGGTGTACAGAAACGAGCCTGAGGACCGGCCCGTGCCTCAGGAAGGCAAACAGCGAACTGGCCGACTGCCATATCTGAACTCCCCCACTCGCGCCGGCTTGCCGGGTATATCGACATCCCATTCGTTTCAAAGCGTGTACCGTCGATCTCTCGCTTCAACCACCGGCTCGCGAGAGTCCCTACTACCTCGCGTTCTCCGCTGGTGGGCGTGATATTAAATCGCTCCTATCCTTCAGATCCAACACTAGAACCCAGGGAGGTAGCTAGCCGTAACAGCGCCTTTCTTCCAACTCTCGCACTTAACCATCAGATTTTTATTTATTCGTTTATTTTCAGTAGGAGCAAAATATTAATTATTAAAATAATATATATATAAATTACTTTGAATTAGAGATACCCATTACTTGTTCTAGAATATTAAGATGACGATAATGAGGTGGAATTTCGAATAGTGCTGAATTAATTCATTCTCTTAAGAGAGGACTATTATGTTTAGGTATATATCTTCTCTTCTGCTGAAAGTTTGAAAGTTTCTTCCTAGGAAATTCATTTAATTATGTTAAGAGTTGCCACGATTATAGCAGCGCGAAAGTTGAGTGTAACCGCGCGCGTTCACCAATCGTTCCAACAGGACGCGAGATCGCTTCGACGGAAGAGTAAAAAGAAAAAGGTATGACAGCCGGTGGCGACGAACGCAGGGAGCGAACGAAAAGTCTCGGAGCCAGAGGTATCCCGGTCGTCGTCGGATTTTCTGTCGCCCGCGCCGCGCCGGGCCGCAATGGTTGGTAGCCATGCGAGGGTTGCCCATATCCCGAGGTAAACTCTATCCAGGTTACCGTCTCTTTCGCCGTCTCCGCTTTGTGGTAGGCGGTAACCGCCGCGAACGCAGCTCCAATGAGCGGGTAGCCCGCCCTCTGGATGCCCCACTAGTTTTCGCGCGGCGGAGATTTATTGAAATTTTATTTTTATGGCCGGCAAGAGCGCGCGCTGCGCGGCGCGACGCGGCGTTGCGCGCGGGTGAGAGGAGAGATGAGCGAGCGGACGACCGGCCCGAAGGAGACGAGAGAGAGCCCTCTTCTTCTCATTTCCTCCGCCTTTCTTCACCCCTTCCCGAACCCGCGCGTATCGCTCTATCTCCGTTCCCGCCGTCTCATCTCTCGCTCCCGCATCAAGGTGTTTCACGATCTCTCTCGCCAACGCTATACGCTTTTCCACCCTCGCCACGCTCGGGCGCGCGCGCGCGCCTGCTCTCTCTCTCTCTCTCTCTCTCTCACACACCGGAATCGCCCGGCCGCGATCTCGCTTTCTCGCTGCAGCCCGCCTTATACGCTCTCTACGTCCTTTTAATTCAATAGCTACCCTTTTTTATAACGCGGCAGCCCCCGTTACTCGTGCAGCGCAAACGGAAGTCACGATGGCTCCTAACGCTTTGCTTGACCCGCCAACGCGCGATCTCGCGCGATCCTACATGAACGGCATTCCATCCTATCTGCGACGATCACAAGGGATGCGTGTAACGTGGTAGTTTTGTAATTACGCTGGATAATGTTCATGTTAATTTATTAAAATCTCAGATTCGCTTTGAGTAGCCACGTTTGCTTTTCAGTCCGTACAGAAAGCAAATGGAAATAGTTACATTTTGTATTATAGTCAACTGTATTTATTATGTATTACCTTATAAAAATGCGCGACTTATTCGTTATTTGCTCGCACATATCTAAAACGATCATAGTTCATCACACTTTATGTCTACATTATACATATTATTTTCAGATATAAATTTCAACATAATTAATTATTTATTTTGCAAACTACTCCTCTTTAATGATACGTTTCAATACATACATTTTCGATATTTAAAAATGTATACTTTAAACTTAATCAATTTTATCTGAAATTTTAATTCCGTAATTAATTAAATTTCTCTTGTAATCCCCGCCTCCCCCTTAACATGGATCAGAGCATCAATATTTTTTGTAGTTTTATTAAAGTGATATTTCTATTGAAGTAATAGGTGAATATGGACTATTCAGCTTTTAGTGCATTAAATGGCTTATTAATATCACAAATTAATATACAGAATATTTCACTTCCATAAAATTAAACTTTAATGACAAATTCTTTCATGAATTTAAAGTCGCATTTACATCGATAATTTGTACGAACCATCGTATACATTAGTAATTTGTAAACAATAAATAGCTAATATATTAATATTAAATTGATATTATACCGTATAATACATTGTAGTATATTAATTGTTATTTTTCACAATTTGATAAATCTCGAATTAGATGTTTGTTTTCTAAAATTGTATTACTGTAAGAAGCATAAATAATTAATGCTGAGACATAGATAATAAAAATAACTTTTGTAATAAATTACAAAAATTATTTTTCGCAATGAAATTATTGGCAGATTTAGATTCTCTTTAACATATATTAATATTCTTATAAAAATGCATCAAAGAAATTACTAAATAGCTTGTCAATTTAATAGGTGGTATTATTACTTTGGTTCTGCTTATAAATGCATTTCAAGACTAAAAAAAATTTCCGCACGCAGTTTGCAAAATTATATATATATATATATATAGATGATATAATATATATTATATTAAATTCACACATAAATATTTAAGCACTAAGATATACTTTGACCGAATGTAGGATTCCTCGTAATTAGAAAAATTATTTTATTTCTACTTATTTTATTATTCATTGTAAAAATAATCTCCACAATTTTCATTAAAAAAACCAAAATAATCGAGATTTAAAATGCTATGTATAAACCATATAACTTAATGGTATTTAGCTTTCTCTCTTTATTACGTAGTATGATAATATAAATATTTATACATTATTTCTAATGTTTATACGTACGTTTATATTACATACACATATATATGTGTATATCTATATATACATAATAGTTAAGTCTGCGTTAAATTCTTCGAAAAAGTTCTTTACTGCTTTGGCTGAAATAAATGAATAGCGCTTATAATATATTTTTTTACATGTCATTCTAAATGATTTTATTGTTAATATAGCAGAATAACATTAAAAATTTTTATTATTGAGAGATACAACTAGTTGTATTTTTAATGCTCTTAAAAACATAAAGAAGTGTTGGGAAAAGAGTAGCGAATATATGCATTCTATGCCGTATTGTTCATAAGATACGTGCATGCCATATATCCATACCGCTTCTTGCGCGAAAGGAGGGACAAGAGAACGATCAAAGAAATTTAATAAACACGATAAAGTAGGTTCGTCGTACAAGTTCTCTCGTTAATTTAGGAATAATTGACGAAATGGCTTTAATTGACAAAATTTAATATTTCCTCGCTCATATGCCTCGCGTCTTTTAATTAGGGACATTACTGTTTGCTGGTAGAACTTGCAATTTGAAATTTTCTTTTTTGCTAATGTTTAATTTTTCTCATTCGTTGCTTTATGATCACGGACAAATATCACGTTTTTGTTTATTTTTATTTCAAAGACAACTTTTTAAATTCTTTTAAGTCACACGCATACACACACACACACACACACACACACACATCTCATGAAAACGAGTGAGATTTACTCTAAAAGTTTTAGAGAGTACATGTTATCTGTCCTTTGCACAACTTTATTTATTTTATTTCAAATACGTTATCCTATTGTTAGATAATTATAAAAATTGCAAAGTATACCTATATTCATGATAATATATAAAGGGAAACTTATACATAGCCATTTTTTCATCGAGCGTGCAAAGAAGCATCGCGAATATAATATAACGAAGATGTAATTTTTAATTATACTTTTCAGGTAGCGCGTCATACCTCTTGCAGACTCATTTTTCGTTTATTTGCATCACATCCACAGCACTAATGAACGCAGACGCGAACGCTCGAAAACATCGTAGTCGGCATATGCAAATATATAGCTAATTGGATTAAAGATAATTAACGTCGCTGGTCCGAGTATTCGATCACAGGGCCGTCCCCGAGAAATTTCGACTATATTGCGACAATATTCGCAAACACAATATGAACGGTATAACCTGTGTAACCAGTGGCGATGATCGCTATATATAATTGCAAAAATACTATGGAATCTCTCCCGTAATGAAATAGATATCACGCGGAATGCGCTGCTCGCCCGTACGGAATTCTCAGTCACATCATACTTCAAATATACTGCGTTTGTGGTTCTCATTTTCAATGTTATCGCGATATTCAGGCTAGCAAGATTGTTGGCCATTGACGGTGGGGATAAATTAAATTTAAATTTTTACTATTGTCTCCTACGTCGTAATCTTATTGTAATTATCAGAAAAAATATTTCCTCAAATTGTGAAATAATTAGATAAAAGATATTTTTTCCAGCTTATTTATGATGCTTATAAGAAATTGAATTACCTATATTGTATAGAGAAAGAAAAAAACTGGAGAAAATATGACTGGTATCTTCTCGCGTAATACATTATTTTTTAGGTAAAATAAACATTATACATATATAAAGCGCTAAATATTGTTATTATATAGTTAAGTTTTTAATTATTTTCTCTAAATAACAAACAAAAATTTATCTCATCGATGGAAAATATGCTCAAGAAAGTGGAAAAATATATATATCGAAGCTTCGATGAAACTAGTGGCGAAAGAAGTTATTTGTTTGTAACCGCAAAATATGAAGCAAAATAAACAGGAAAGTGCTGAAAATAACTTCGATTGAAATCGCTATATATATTTTTTCGAAAATCATTGGAGGCATTAATACGTATGACCTCAAACATGGTAGCGGCAGGCAGGAATTGAACAAAGCGACTATTTTTTTAGCGCATTGTTAGAGAACCGGGAGTGACGTCTACGGCACTCGTAAACCGAAAATGTATTCGGTAGACAGGTATATGTGCCCTGGCACGATCGATTTTAAACAGACGCGACGAACAGCGGCAAATTGACAATGTGTCGAATGCAGACAACCGATGCCTCTGGCTAAAACTACCCTACCACGCGACAAAACCAAAATCCTCTCTATATATACATCACCCGAATGCATTACCTCGTAACGTTGTTGCAGTCTTCAAAGATCCGTCCCATAAATTTGTAATGCTACATTTAAAAGCAATCAGATTAATACAAACATTTAAAAATTGATATTTTAAACACACGATAGGTTAGTATTGTAATAATTAGATTTTATTAATTATAATTATGTGTAATTACAGCAATTGTATATATATATATATAATAATTTACAATAGCCAATAATATGAATGCTAGAGCAATTAAAACGTTTATTTACATTTTAAAGAGACAAATATTATGTAAAGTCAATATTTTTTTAATTTAATAAAGCATACATGAAATATTGTAGTTAATTTCATGTGAATGCAAAATATCGAATAGCGAAAAGATGCTCTTAGTGTTAACATATATATAAAGTGCGATAAATAATATTACATGCTGCATGTTCCTTTCACCGATAAGTATTCATTTCGGAAACGAAACACGCAGACAACGGTAGCTTCTATCGGGTTCTCTCGCGCAGCTAATTTTCAACGCGTGGAATAATTTTATCCTCCTGAACGCGGTGATCCAGCCCTACGTCCTGCCCTACCGCCCGCACAAGTAATACCACTTTCGCATCGCACGAGCGCGCGTTTCACCCGCTCCAATTGGAACATCGCGCACGGGCAACAGGCGACACACAGGTAGACAGGAATTTCTGATATTACATACCAGAAGCCGGAATGCCCCCATAACGATCCCGGGGGAGTGTACAAGCTTCTCCACATACGCCAGACATATTCCACGTCTCGCACGCCTCTCTCTCTAGTCACTGTCCTTTGTTTGCTGCAAACCGCCATGCCATCCTCCTCTTTTTCCACTCTTTTTCCTTCAACCTCGCCCTCTTCCATCCTTCTCCTCTTTCCACCCTTCTCCTGTTCCACCCGTCTCTCTTTCTCTCTCACTGTTTCACTCTCTCTTTTTGTTCTGTATATGTATCTCAAACCCTCCCTCTCGGTTTCTACCGGTTACGGTCGTTTCGGAGTTCTTCAGCCACGGCGAAGTACTTCAATAACGACTTTTTTCTATCGGAAAATCAAAATCTTTTGTCGTTTGAGGCAAGTGCTCGCTCTTTTCAATGGTCGGACTATAGTTCTTTGTAGTGGGCTGATAATGAGTTAATATAACAATTTTGTTGAAATGTATTGACTATAAAAATAATATATTTTTTAATAGATAATTTAAATGTCTAAATTATAAAAAAAAAAACAAATTTTTATTCTACTTTATATTTAGCAAATTTGAAATTTGAACATAATAGAATGTATTTTTGAAGTAAAAATAATTAAGTTTATAAACAAAAAATAAATAACATTAAATGAAAATAATTGTTCTTGCAACTAATTGTCATATAATAAACAATAATATGTTAATAAATAATAATATATTATAACAATGATATTCATAAAAAATGAATAATTTTCAAGCAACGAAGTATTATAAATAAATTACTAAACAGAATAGTGAGTATAAAAATAAAAATGAAATAAATTAAAATATATTGAAATAAAATTTTCCATATAACACTTATAAGTATCAATGTAATAGAAAATTTTATATTTCTTTGCAATATAATAAAAGACATTACAAAAAGATAAAGGAGTGGATCATTATAAATATATCTTTTTGCTTTCCACAAAGATATGAAAAGTACAATTTATATCTTCTGTCCAACATCATGATATGGTTCCAACGAAAGCACGGTTCTACACTACCTTGTAAGCAATATATCCATCGTTGCGAAAATCTTCAGGAAATATTTGCGGTAGAAATATCAGCGAGCGGCGTCGCAACGTTGTCCTGGTTAGAGTGTTTTAAACGCACGACATCTCCTCACTTATCACGAAAATGGGCTGCATGTTGAGATAGGTCGTTCCGCAAGGGTTTAGTGCCTTCGTTAAGCTGTAAGCTTCATTCAATTTTCTCCAATTTGTGGCAATTTGTGCTTACAGCACCTACATGCTCTCACGTCCCCTCTGCCCCGTCAACGCACGCACGCGCAGGCGTTTACGCTTACGAGAGAGATGGTCCTCCAACAAAATTCATTTTACGAATGCACTTACACACGCTGGACTCTTCGATATTATTTTTATACCGGGCTTTCGTAGCTATCGACCCGTCTAGAGTAGATTACTGTCAGTTATCAAGGTTTATCCGGCAGCTGTACTCGTAAAACTTCATTGTTAACTGCAATGAAATATTACGATGCGAAAAAAAGTGTAAGCTTCGTTTAATTGTACCGTAATATCTCTAACTAATATTTGCTGTTTCGTACAGGCAGCTATAATGCAAAAGTAATATTTAAATTTAAATCTTTAAAGCATAATCTGATAGAAAGTAATTTTAACTCGTTGTTATATTTATTACAATTAATTGAATTGATTAATCGATACTTTCAATCCGAATCATGATGCATTTTACAATAAAATACAATATAGAATACAATTTTTATATAATAATAAAATTGTGAATGTATATAGTAAATATTGATTTTATATATCTGTAAACAGATGTGTATGTTGATTACTTTGTTTTATGCATTCTTCTTCATGTCAGATAATTACCTGCTACCTGCATCTAAGAAAATGTCGTAGATAGTGGCGGGATATATTATATTAGAAATATGTCTTGAAGTTTTTCAGTACATCTTTAATTTAATGAAGTACCTCCTTGAAAATCTCATCGAGTTACATCATATAATCCGCTTTTTCTTCCGAGCCAATGAAGCACAATGCAATGAAGATGTCTCGATTTTTTATGAATAAGTGATACCGTTATCCAATAAAATAATCACCAGCTTGATAAAAGCGTTTATTATTTTCTTTCAAAAGAAATATGAAACTTAAATATTCTCACAGATAATTGTATTATACGATATTTTGTAATATATTAATAAAAAAATATAAGAAATTTTGATGTTATTTTTGAAACGCGATCACTTTTTCTCTTACAACTAATTAAACGTCGATTATGACGAAAATTATGAATTCCATATTTTAGCTTAGTCAAGCATCGCTTAAATAATGTAAAAATAAAAATTTCCCCCACATATTAAACATAAGCTGATTCCTTCGACTAGATATAGTCTAGATAAACTCTTTTATTTAAATAGCGCTAAATGACGACACAGTTTGAAAAATACACAATTGACCGTCTTATTAAAGCCTGTGACTTTTTAACGGGTTCTAAAACGGTTTTTGACTTTAGGCTCGTCTTCCATCCTGTTTGCAGAATTCCGTGACTGATATCAAAGGTCACGCGAGTTCATCTTCCAATCTCAATGATCCTTATTTCAGGCAGGGTATCTGACGTAACGCGCACGTGGATGATCCGGCTCGGTAACTCGTGATAAATCGCGCAACCTGGCCAGCACGCCGCGCCGCGCCGGTACTTTTCCGCGCCGGACTCGACGATTTCTCTACGCTACGCGATCGCGAATAGCTGTTCGCGTGGTTAACCTTTGTTGCACAAGTACAGCTCTCTCTGAAGTACCATTCTGAAATTATTACATTCTAGTGGGGTGGATATTAGCTCCCGCGCTTGTGCTTTCATTAGACGTTACCTTCGAGCGTTTCAATTTAGCGCGAAACCACCCCTCAGCCTCGTTCACAGGTCTATAATATCCAGCCAGGCACTTGCCGACTCTGTAGCATGCTTCATTTGGATGTCGATCGAGTTCCACCCATATCTCACATTCCTAGTACGGCTGCCAACGAGTTACCAACCGTTATCGGCGATGCCACATTTCTGCAAATATTTTGCCACTCGATACCCGTTCGGCTTTCGCTTAATTGTTGAACCGGTGATGCGAAGCGATCCGCGAATTTCGGACGATTTATCCTGTCTGCCTCGCTTCTTCATCCGTAAGAGCGATGTATTTCTCATTTCGTTTACTCTCATGTGTGTGTATGAGAGAGAGAGAGAGAGAGAGAGAGAGAGAGAGATAAAGAGAGGGGAGGGAGAGAAGCAGGGGGGGAGAGAGAGAGAGAGAGAGAGATCACGTTTATAAGCAAATATAAAATTTATAAATGTTTGAAATAATTCTTAAACAAGATTTGTACTGGAACGATCAAGGACTAATGGTTTCATTCTTATTACTGTTGGAATTATGAATAAAATTATTTCTTTGAATTATCCATTTCTACCTTTATTTTTAGATTAACTTTCTAATGCCTGTAGGACAAGAAAAAGATAAAAATTGAAGTTAATCTTCATTGGTAAAATGGACATTAGTCGATATTTTATTATCGTTTATTACCGTATTTATCACTTTTTAGCTTCAAATAAAATGAAAAATCAATCAGTTTTCTCAGATATTTGAAATTTTAGATGAAGATCACAATCAAGAGTTGCACTCTAAAGAATTTGATGCCGTAGCAAGTGAAATTAATTAAATCAAGTCTTAGAGAAGTTTATATATATATATATATATGTATAATATATATGTATATATATATGAACTTTATTCGATATTTCGCTTTTCTCAGTGTTCTCTTATGTATTTATTATTACGCATTTAGTTTTGGAAGACGTCGTTGCTTAATCCACCTCGCAGAATTGGTCAGAAGAAACTTGCGCTGGAGACTCTTTGTGTATATGTCCAAAGTTTAATTAGTTTTTGGAATGTATTGAGCACGGGGTGGTTAAGTTTAGTGCAAGGCGTAGTGGCGGGACAATTTTACCGAGAAGTTTTTCAATTTTCTCGGCTCATGAACTTATCTAGAAAGCTTGGGGAGACGCGTCGACGCTTTCTTTATCTATAAGATTTGTTTATTGCTATTCAGAAAAATCAGGCATGATCGTTTGATAAAATATTTTAATGGAATATGATTTTTAATAGCATTAAAAGTATAATAAATAAATCTACCATAATTATTATCATACTTATTGCACAGACACGTAAAGTTCCATGCAATAACTACACTCTTATATGTAAAATTTGTGTAAAATAAAAATTTCAATTCCTTAGCTATTATATTTTTTATTTATTTATCTTTAAAAAATTTGTTACACTCGCCACGTTCCTTTTCAGTCCTTTGTTCATGGAGCGCAGTTGCGCGATTGCTTCGTTACGGCTAACAATTACTGAAACTGACAGGGCATTTAAAGAAAAGAATTTCCGTTTCTCTGCCGGCAATGATTTCTTAAGATAAAAATTTACAAGACCTCATTACAGCACGGTGTCTCCGAAGATCTGCCTTTTATTCCCATGCTTTCTTTCCCTTCGTTTTCAGACTGTGCTTCTCGAATTCCCTCACTCGCAGTCCTCGTTCTCTCTAACTGTGCTGAGACTTTGTTAATGGAAATTGATTACCACAAGAAGGCGATATCTAAATCATGCTGCTCTCTCTTCTAGTCCGGCCGAAGTTTCTCTCCCTCCGTCCACCAGAAACTCTCACGCAACTTCCTCTATTGAGTATGTTTTTACGCACCTTTCTCACCAACTGTTTGCCGCGATAATATAATACAACATAAAACATACGAAAATTGCTCGTAAATTTTTAAATAATTGAAAATCAATAATTAATATATTTACACGGTCTCGAATAATTACGAAAATAATATTAATAATATGCAAAATAATAAATAATAGAAGTATAATCTTTATAATCAAACCAAAATTATACAATTAATCTAACAATAATAAGTAAAGAAAGAAATTGGTGAATGAAGAAAAAATGAAAAAAGTAATAAAAATGGTAATATGATAAGGATATATTAAACGCAAGTATAATAATTTGTAAAATTATGAATACGAGTGTTGAGTAGATCAAATTCAAAATTTGCGGTAATCTCGCAGTGAATCTAGCTAGGCTCGGCGTTTTTGCGGATTAAAGCGAAACACATCAGTATGGACGAAAGAGTCGATTTTAAACTTGTCGCAAGTGGATTTAGTACCTTTTGCGGACTACGCAGCCGCCTGTAACGGCAACGAGGACGCCATGCAGGATGTTATCCAGCAAGTCGGTATGCTTGATCCTTTTTCGCAGTGAGCTCTGGACTTACTGCTAAAACGTGGTAAGATTTACTCCGGAACTTAAGTCCCGGCTAAAGATTTATATCATCCTTTCATATCTTCAAAGTCTTCGCTATCTCAGAGCACGGCGTGTAATGCTCTGCATTCTGATGTTTCACGATAGTACCTATAAACACCTACCTGGTCGAAGATACAACTGACCCTTCAAGGCAGATTTGAGACTTATTAAATTTTCATCAGAAACATTTCAAAATCAATTGAGCCAAATATATGTAGCAATATTGCAATCAATTTTAAGAGTATAAAATTTATCAATTTTTAAAAATTTTTGCATCAATATATATATATATATATATACACACACATATAGTATATATATATATATATATAATATTGGATGAGGCCATAAATTCGTTTGATTTTGCTGATAGACGGTGTTCAAATGTTTCTCTAATCATTAATTACTCCAAATTTATATAAGTTGTCACACATATTCTAAAAGATGATTTCAACATATAACAGTTGGCAATTTAGATATTGCAACGATTTGAAAATTAAATAGAATAACGTGTTTTTTTGGTGCATAATACTTTTTTACTTTCGTAGAAAATCTGATGCGAACTGAAAAGAATGTGCCACATACGGAGAAGGTATCAAACTGAACGCATATGCCAGAAATGGTTTGTTAAATTTTGTTCAAGAGTAATGGATTTCAAAGATGCTCCACGTTTGGTTGGTTAATCATTATTGATATCGATCTTATAAAAAAAAGATGGCAGGAAGTTGTAAAACAAAATAATGTGTTGAGTTGGAACAAAATTTCGTAGTACTACTTCATTTATATCAGGTTTACATGATTTTAAAAAAGAATTGGCAATTATACCATTTGATAGAGCAAAAATTCAGCTTTAAGAATCTGTGTCTTCAATTGCGGATGATTTTTGACAGAGTTTTGAGTGACTAACAATAACAAGAAATAGGAACATTTTCTATAAGCAATTTTGTAGGGAAGGGAAAATTTTAAGTTTTCACATTGAAAAGTCGAAAATTTTTGAAAGGGAACTTTTTGGACACATAGTAAGCTCACAAAGTTAGAAGAAAATTTCCCATTTTGTTCAACTTGTACTTTTCTGTATCTACCATAAAACTTATGTAAACTTCACAGAAATTTAAAAGAGAGACATAATATGACTTTCCGAAAGTAGAGATTTTACGCTTCAAAACTCTTTCTTTAAATTTAAATTTCGTTAATTTTTAATAAAGTTACAGTTCCATGAATATTGGAATTTGTAGCATGTTGTTCCTGCGAATTTTGTTTCAACTCAATAAATGTAACCGATTAAAAATATTTTTAATAAACAAAATTTTACGTTTAAATTATGCTCAAAAACCGAATAAACTCAGCCAATAAGATCCAACCCAATATTTAACAGGACTTACGCAAGTAGATGTGCAAAGATGCATTAACAAGAAGAACACCAAATTAAGTTTTAATAATCAATTCTCCATTCCTTTAATATCAATTCGCTTCTGTCAAGTTTAATTTTTTCCAAAATGTGTACTGCGTATCAATTTAGAGAAACTGTACCACAAAATCTGAAACCATCGGCTCGAATAGTTGTTTATTTTCCAATGCTACTAAAATTTTTCAGTATATACAGAGCCATACCAAGCCATTTTAGCACCAGGATGCCAATCATCTAACATTTTTGCTACAGCTAAAAACATGAAAAGTGAAAAGTTACTCTATTAACTTTAATGGTAAAAATTTTTACTTTTCACATTTCTGTCCTAGGAAAAAGTTATAATACCCTACAATAAAGATGAAATATTGCGCATTCTTTAAAGATATTTAAAAAACTATTTTAGGAAATAGTTTATTTAAAAGATTGGTAAATAAAAATATTAAGAGATACGGCAAAATTCTCTTTGCTTAAAAACACTTTATATGAGAGCAGCGTTTATTAATAAAAATATAATAAACATATAACAATAACGTTGCGCTAATCCATAAGCCTTTCGCCAACTATTGCTCTCGATTATCTCGATGTATTTTCATATCGTCGTTTTCAATCAGACGAAAAATCACACAAACAATCTTATCCATTTTAGGTCCCTCACGTCTAGTAGTGATTCATATGTATATTAATCGATAGAAGAATGACAGACTATATATAGAATATATTATATCCGTTGCTAAATAAAAATCCACTTTATAAAAATCAACAAATAAAAGTTTCTTTTTTTGAAAAATAACTATGTGCTTCGTTTACACTAATTAATTCATCTCATTATTTCCTAATAAAAAAAATTAAGATACAGAAAATTACTAAAAAATAAATAGTTTATATGAGATATTTCATATTTTATATTAAAATGTGTTTAATGTCAAAGAATATAAGTCGGAATGAAACTTATTAGTAGAGCAGGGTTTTTCTGATATGCCCCAAAAGGTCTTTAAGTGTGCCACAAAAATTTTACAGAAAGTAAAAAGAGCAAAAAATTTTTAAATAAAAAGGGAATAAAGTGCGAAATAAAAAATATTTAATAATTGTGATATTATCTGAATTAATTGTGTTTGCTATCATTTTAATTAAAGCGATATTATCGTTACACAATAAAATCATCTTTAAAACAACAAAATGCAAATAAAAATTTTAATTTTACTTTTTATTTCTATTAGCGTATTATCTGATAAAATATTTATGCTGAAAGCTGAATCATATGAACTTTGTTATTTTAATGTGCCG
The DNA here is from genome assembly GCF_001594055.1 of Mycetomoellerius zeteki. Classification (NCBI taxonomy): domain Eukaryota; kingdom Metazoa; phylum Arthropoda; class Insecta; order Hymenoptera; family Formicidae; genus Mycetomoellerius; species Mycetomoellerius zeteki. The sequence continues at coordinate 423,310 of NW_017257338.1, forward strand.
CAAATTGAAAAAGGTTAAAAAACGCTGGCTTAGAGGATTGTGTCTATGAAATATTTCAATTTTCTAACAATAATCCATCATATCAATTAAATTTTATTACTAAATGTAAAGAGCAGAACCGATATAAAAATAGGCAAGGTTCTTTCCGTCAAAAGTTCTATCAGCGGAATTCGAAGGCGCGTGAATCCGTTCTCTCAGCAATTCCACGATCGGTAAAAATATATACTCTCCTCTTATGCGTTTGTGTGCATGCATGTGCGCGCGAGCACATACATCCCGCTGTGTTTGGCTTTACGAGCACGTAAGTCACGCGTCAAGGGATGATTCCGTGTTGCGTGCGTTTCGGGGCAAACAATGGGCCGACCCCAGCCAGGGTGCGCCCCTGGCAAACACGGACCTGCTGCTAAACTTATGTCCGTTCCGTTAATGCGCTTTCGGCGCGCATCGGCAGGGCAACAGATTTACGACGGCGCGCGCGGTCAGTCATTCTAGTTAATTGGAGCTGCGGGCGTGAAATGCTCACAAAGTCAAGTCAGAGGAAGCAGTTATCGGCCCAAAACGATTCGCCAGATCGCCGAGGTGCGTTTGGCTCGGTGGTGCACATGGGAAAGCAACGCGATGGGATATCGGCCGAATAACGCGTAGAGTAAATTAGAAGTAGCGACCGCGTACATCCTATATTTACAAGTTTTGATCCCGACATGTGAGAAGTTCATTATTTATAACAGTGTTCCGTGATTTAAACTATTTGACGGGACAACTGTATAATTAGTATTTCTCCTATATTTTGAGAAATGAGTTTTATGAAAGAACTTATAACGGAATACCTATATTGTAGATATCGATTGCTACATGGCAAGAACGCTGAAGTATCTAAAAATTTAATTATATACAGATCTGAAAATAATTTTGTTGGACCATCAAAATAATTATGTAGGTCGCTATATAAGTTGCTAGAATTTCAAAACTTTTACAACATTGCTTATCGTTTAAACGTTCTACTTACAATTTGTTATTTTGATGATATAATAAAATTATTTTCAAATCTGTATATATATATGTTAATCTAGTTATAATCTAGTTAAATTTTTAGATATATTTTAGCAAAATCATTCTTTCTTTCTGTGTATATATTTTTTTATATGTGAAAAGAAAAATGTATAATATTATACAAGGAAATATTTTTTAATTCTATTTACATTGCAAAATTCTACGAGCGTAAGCTTTAGACTTTTAATAAAAGCGCACAGGTGATAATCTTTCTATTAAATTCCTAATTTCTAGATTTTTAATAGTTTAAATTGAGTACTTTCCACGTTTAATAAAGCTTTAATGATTTACACATTAAAACTGCATATACTTCAATGTGCATTGAATCCCCGTAGATAACCATTTTCTCGAATAACAAGTCTTTCAAAAATAGTTCTTTCTTCGCAAATTGCTTTACCAATAGATTCTTTTAACTCACAATCTTCAGCCGTCTGATTTCGACGTGGGAGAAGCTAAGCATTGGACAAGGTCGAATTCGCTGTGTGCACCCTTGGTATTATAGGGAGGCAAGCTACCCCATTGGATTAGAAGACCCCATAGAGGGAAAAATGTAATATAAAAGGCTTACTGACTAAGCTGTTAATATGTTGTACGAGGATGTGTCCGAGGAGGAACTATGTATATATTATCACGCTGTTCAAACATATGTCGTTCATGATCGTGTTGATGCAGAGGATGGTTTGCGGATAAGTCAGATCTTATTTGATTTAAAATGTTCCGGTACCTTTCGACTTTCCATTAATAGAAATAACTTAGTTATATAGCAATTACGATTATTTATACGAATCATTATTATTATAATAAATGTATAGAACAAATAGAATAAAAAAAGTGAAAATGCAAAATAAAGATGTCAAACATTGCATAAGAAACTTATTGAAATAGTTATAATTTATGTGATACATGTATTAATAATTTGTATAATATCGTTCCATTATTTCAAAAGTGATAACTAAAAAAATTAAGTTTCTCAAAAAAGGAAAAAATTATTTGTTAATTTGACAAAAAATTATTGACTAATCGAATATTATGGTCAAAAAGAATATATTTTTAACATAATCAAATGTCACATTTTGCCATTTTCATTTCACAATTCTTAAAAAATTATCCTTTTGGAGTTATAACAATTTTGATGATTTCTAAAGCTCTCTTTCTAAAGTTAAGTTAGTTTATTTTTTATGATTAACAGAGTAATGTTTACTTAACTCATTCATGTAATAATTCAAAAATCATATTTTTTTAGTTCCCTTATAGCATAAATCATTGACACAATATTGGCGTAGAATTAGCCACCAACAGCTCTGTTCGCACTTGTGTAGACGCCTTACATTCCATAAAGGTCATGGTACACAAAAGAACTTAAGCAGTAAGTAAATTGACCAATCACAATAGAGACTGTAAGGCCATATATAAACAGTAGTAAATTCAACGCATTGATTTCCTTAGTGTTTATATGTCTTATAGCCTCAGTACAAAGATGGTTGTAACTGACAAAAAAAGTTCGGCAAGTGTAAAATTAAAAAAAATCTGAAACGTTGCATAAATTTATAGAGTAGATGGGCCTAATAGCGAAAAAAATTTTTTAGCTGCTATAATTCAATTTTAGAGGTGCAGTATCCTCTTGAATAAAATCAGTTTTTACGTTTCTAAACGAATATCTCGGAAACAATAATCTCGGAAGCTATAAATGAGATTGGAGGACGTTGAGTAGCCGGCACTTTTTCTTTTTTTTATTCAATATATAAAGGCGGAAAGAGCTACATTTAATCTAACTCTATCCGAAACGGATCCAAACCGTGCACATCGTACACATTCTGTTCCAATTGAATTGTGCACAATGGTAGAGGAACATTGTGTTTCTTTAACCGATTGTACCTTTAATCATTTGATCCTGTAAAAAATCTATTGGATATTTGTAAAGTAAAAATATATAGTTTATAATATGAGCACCAGAGGTGTTTTATAACTAACAATTATAATAATGAAGAAGATTATCTCCTATGAAAAATATCATTTATTGTTTTTCGAGCGTTCGAAGAAAGTAATTTCAAAACGCTTTTTAATCTCATAAAATGTTGTATATGTATTCTATCTTATGTTGGAATTGCCTAAAATAGATATTCAGAAAAATACTTAAAATTTAATACTGTCATTTACAGTATTTACTTATTTACAGTATTTCTTACAGTATATAAACAATATTTACAGTTTTTCAGCACAGTAACATCTGACTAATATGATGCCTAATTGTGCATCAAAATTATTTAAGAATTGCTCGTCAATTTAATTTAATTCGTGATATTATTCCAATAGTTTAATTGCGTTTATAAGTCCGGAAAACCAATTCGGCGCGCAGTTTGAAAGAACTATAAATATGTTATATATGCAAGTAGTATATACGAGAGTATATAATTATATAATATACTCGTATATAATTCACATTGAATTATTTAAAGCATTAAAGATCTAGCTTCGACTTGTATAGGCTATTGAATTTCTATTATTATTTGTGTTTCTCACATTGTACGGTCTAAAAATAAGATTCTTATTGTTAATACTATCAATCTTAACCTATAATTTATAACAGTAATAACAAATAGAAAGTGAGCAAGCGTTGTACTCTTAACCATAGTAACTGATAATATATAACCTTCAACCAATATTATATAGAGATATTGATTACAGTATCTCTAAAAAATGTATATATACAGCTGACACCACACAACGCAGACATGATTAATAAGGACATGGGCTCATTCTTATGACCCTAACAGTTACCGCACGATGGGAGATATCCAATGAGCGCATAGATTGTTTAGAAAAGCTGTAAACTTGTTGGTTATCGCGCATCGCGTGCTACGTTAATCGCGCTAGTCTGCTAAAACTATAAGCCCGGATCCTTATACGGGCAACAGCGTTCTAACATCGAGAGCTGATTGGTGAAAAGCTGGTTGTGGAGATAAATTTTACCCCCACAACCGGCTTTTCACCATTTTCGAAATAATCAATTTAAGATTTAATAAAATTTACAACAGCAAATCAAAGAAATAAAGAAAATTATTTTAAGCGTTTTCATCATTCTATCATTCTATTGCTCGTGTAGAAAAACTCATGGAACAGATGCTTTTAATTTAATTTATCACGACTTCATCATTTATTCCTTTATTAGATTGTGTTTTGCTGGTTAATATTCAATATAAATGCGTTGTTAAGAGAATAATTTAATCGTTAATTTAATCAGTAATAATGAAATAAATATAAAGCGCTAGGTTATAAATATAAAGCGCTAGGTTATATTTTTTCGCGTTTTCAACATAAAAAGGAAATATGAAATATTAATTTTAAATAAATAATCACAGCAAAGATTTAGTAAGGCATTTCACAAAATATGTGCGGTATCGTACTAATAAAATGAAACGACATGTATTAGATTATAATGTCGTTAGATTATAATGTGTGAAGCAACAATAAATCCAAGTGAATTTAGATCGATAGATCTTACTCTTTTTCGTTTCTTGAATAGGTATACGCTATTAGAACTTACATTATTTTAATTTCATATACATAAAACTCAAGTTTAAAGACGCTATATATCTATTTCTCTTACGTTGTAAAATCATAATCGTTTCTTTTGATGGTTAATTTAACCAATTAATTATAATTAACAATTGAATCATATTTCTAATTTTACAAGAAGAGCAGTGATCATTGAACTATGCTTAAAATAAATCGATATTGATACAGTACAAACATCCATACAACACAAAAGCTTACAGCAATATTGCTGCAACATTTGCAATGTTACTGCGATATTGCTGGAACGTTGCAATGTTCTTGTAATATTGCTGGAATAATCTATACTGAATGGCAATCATAACGAATAGTTCACGTATTTAATATATAACAAATGAACGCTATACTTTTTGCACAGTTTCTAAATTCTGCACACACATGTTTCCACAATCAAGCTACTAATTTAATTATCCTATTAATAAACTACGGTGTCATTTGCTGATTCCGGATTATCACTGAGACCCGACTGAACACGATGATTGAATGTAAGGAACAATGTATTTATACCACGTATATCGATGCCGTGCGCATCCTGTCAGTTATGATTTCATCGAGGTACTAAGTTTATGATCATATGAAAGATGCATATCGGCCGTTCGTATAAACAAGCATTGTAAATGAAGTCGTGGTGCGTACAACACTTAATATACTAGGGCTTGCATTACCTCCTATCCCTGTTCCTGTCTACGGGACGGCTGTAGGCCGAGCGAGAAAATGAAGAAGGAAGAGGATGAGCCCCGGGACCGACGGTGGCCACGTGGCGACACGTGCCCTAAGAATTAATTGAGACATGAAATTTATTCGGCGCTCACGTAGGTCAGAACCAATCAGCATCTCTGAATCGATAAAGATTTCATGCGAGTCAATGTCGTCACGGAAATAAATATCATCTCATTCACAACAACTTTGTTTTGCTTTATATATAAGATAACATTATCCTAACGATGCATATATATTTTTTGCTATATATAATATATAATAAAATATATAATGTTTCTCTTTTCTCTCTCTCTCTCTCTCTCTCTCTCTCTCTCTTTCTCAAACATTAATATTGTTTTTAAAAAAGTAATAATATTGATATGTTATCGGGTCATTGAAATTCCAGAAATAAGCTTTACTAGGAGTTGATATTTTCGGTAAGCTTAATTAATATACGTGGTAGAATTAAATATGACTCAAATAGCAAATATGAAGGAAATATTCAGATATTTTTCTCGATAATAAGATTAACACTATTAACAGTCTTTATAATCTAATAACCACTGAAAAATTAGATTTCAAAAATAATTGAAACGACGTGATTTGGACGGCACGTACGTATTTCTGTAACCAAATGGACGAGCATTGTTTTTAATTTTGCAATAGCTATTTACGGTAAAATTCTTATATAATTATTATATTCTTGTATTTTATTTTCAAATATATTGTGACGTCGCGCATTTATTTAATTTTTTCAAATTAATTCTTCACATAACTCATAACGGAATAAATAATAAATAAATAAATAAATAATTTCAAGCATTCTATATATTTTTACACCTTCTTGAAAGAAAAGAATTTTACTTGATTGATAAAAATAAATTTCCCTATAAAATGTTTTTCTGAGCTCTTTATTGATCAATCTAGTTATATAAAAAATGTTTGCCCGTTTATCCTCGTACCGTTATAAAAAAATTTTTTTAGATATAGTTGCGCAGCAGCCGATGAAATACTAAACGGAAAAGAGTAAATGTGTTTTTTCTTCTTCGGGATTTCCTTTAAAGTAAAGCATCGATTCATACTATTATTACCCTTCTGTCAATGCACGGGTATATCGAATTTTAAACAGTACAAATATTTATATCCTTATGCGAATTTTTTTGACGCTTCAAAAACTTTTTAAAACAATAAGGAATAATATTAAATGAAAATAGACCGATAAGTTTAAACACATATGAGTGAAAAATACCATATTGGGTCAAAGCAGTTTTTCGTGCTTAATAATATTTCTTGTGAATATTCACACAATTTCCAGTTCAAGTTAACTGTGCGACAATTATATAGTATTTATGGGTCTTGAAACACAGTCCTAAACCTAAGCTAGAGTAATAATATCATAAATTAAATTATTAAGCAATTTAATAAAGAATAGTTTCATACAGACTTTATCTTGTTTTTACTTCTACATTATTTGCGGAAATTTTGTGAAACAGTATTGAAAAGATGGAAAATTAGGCATTGACAGAAGGATTAAGTAATTGCACGGCGGATTCTCGTCGCGTAGGGACACGCGGTAGCGGCATTTTGGACGCGCGCAAAATTAATCGTTCTCCGATGCACTGTCACTTCGATTTCGATCTTAACGGGTGCGACCGACGAAGCGTTATACGAGACCACGCGATATAGGTAGCAATCCGGCAGTCTGCAGTTAATTTAGAGGCCATTTCCTCTGTAAATAGCCAATAAAAGCACGGCGTGTTCGTGCGAGCGCGCACACGCAACATTCGGGAGAAGGATGGGTCGAGGAGAGGCTACCAGCGCGTAGGCGGCTATAGCGGCTGTAGCTGGAAAGGGTGGACGCGGGGAGGGAACAAAACGAAAGGGGATGTCGAGAAGGGATGCGAGAGACGGGACGCAATATTATAAAATTTAATGTCTTGGTTTACGGGCCGCGGAGCCGGCTATAACCTCGCCCCGATATTTACTGGGCAATCGCGGGGCTATATTGCACCCCCCCCCCTCCCCCTTGAGCCCGAGCAGCTCTTTCCGCCGTACGTTGCCGTCATCCTCCTCTCGGCGTTCTGACAATGAGTTCGAACTTCTTAATCGTTTCCCAATTGGGGCCCACAAAAGATGTCGAGCATCAAAAAAGTCTCGAGCAAAATCCCACGGTGCTTATTGACGTGACCGCGTTATGAGTGATGCGATCGAATAAAAATTTTTTTTTTTACAGAGTACAACAAAAAATGAACGATAAAAATTGTGCGGATTTAAAGTGCATTTATTTTTAATGTTATAAAATGCATAAAAGCTTTACCCAAGTGTAGAAGTTTTATAGATAATGGACATGGTACATAGGTAACAATGCCACGGGATTAGAAGTAGCTGATTCTGCTACGTAAAGAATTCATTGAACCTTGTATAGCTAGTTCATTTATAGCTGAATCAATTACCTGGTGTCAATGTGACAAGTTTGATTCACATTCTTAGCTATTAGTTAAGTCCATAAAATATTGATACCGGTTGTATATAAGGCAACCCGCATATTGGAATATAATTCGCGGATTGATTGTGAAAATATCTACTTCTTCCCATATTAAAATTTATAACACACCAGCGCGGCAGTTCATCTTTTCTATTTACACGTTTTCCACGACGACCCATGTTATTTGTTTTCCAGGGTCGATGCCCAAAAGGACCGGCAGTATACCGTCACCGCTGGTATTGCATATAGCGCTTTAAATATATATTAATCGTTCCCAATCGTTTTATTTATAACGATGAAAAGCGGCGTCGCATTTTACGTATCTCTCGCAGGACCTCCGATGACGACTGAATTCTCTCGCGGGTTCAATGAACTCGCGAATCAACCTAAAACGGTATCTTCGCGAAAGTAAAAAATCTCCGAGTGACGTGGTTTCGCGGCGATGTAATGAAACGCAATCGATTTCAAGCGGTTTCAATGTTTTATGCACTCGCCGCGCTCTGCAGCGAGTTTTTTTTTTATTTACCAGCCTGGTGAATAAGTGAAGGGCCATGACTTCGCTCTCTCTCTTTCTCCCTCCCCCCTTTCTCTCTCTCGCTTTCTCTTTCTCTCTCTGCTGCAGGCAAGGACCCACAGGAGAGGTTTTTTATAGGATGAGAGATATAAATCTGTCGACTAGCATTGAGGTATCTCGCGAGAAAGAATGAGGCAAATGACGCTCGTAACAACATAATTAAGTCTTTCGACAGCATCGCAATAAAAGTCAACAAAAATAAAATTTGACGTATGCCAGTTTGCGCACGTGACTATTTGATGTAATGACTAAAATAAATTTGAGCTTTTGCCCACCGTATCGAGAAACACCACGCGGTGAAATAGTTAGATATTATATGCGAAATTAGACTCTCGTATGAACTTGCCTTCTATTTCTCAAAACGAGCGAAATTAACGTGTGTCATTATTCTGTCCAATAATGCGCTCCACATTAGGCAAGTCGAAGCTTGTTTTCTCGTAATTCCCATACTTCGATATTTTCATCATATTGTATAGTAGTACCGCACCACGAGATAGTTCGATAAAATATGCACACGTTCCTACCGGTCATCGCATAGTTCCCGTACATATTCCCATACAAACTCCATTAACAGTTATAAAATAAAACTGATATAATCATTCGTTATAAGATCCTGCCATCAGGCACTGAATAAACTCTGACGCATTATATTTGATTACTTTGATGCAGCAAATCTACTCAGAAACAACCATTAATTCAAAATAGCAAAATTAAGTAAAACTAAAAAGACATTACACGAAAAGAATGAATTTGTTGAAAAAGTTAGTTAGATACAGATCTGAAAATAATTTTACTTTTTGAACCATAAAAATAATTATATAGAACGCTGAAACATAATCAGCACACACAATACTGTCAAAAGCTTCAATAAACATATAACATTTAGGTTGGACGTTCTACAAAATTATTTTGATATATGTCTAACAAAATTTTTAGATATTTTAGCAAAATTATTCTCTTCTTGTAAAAATGTATCACTTCAATGTAGCGAATCTATTCAGAAACAGCCAGCAATCAAAAACAAAAAGTCAAGTAGGTATTATAGTAAAATCATTAAAAAAAAATATTATATGGAAAGAATAAAGCTCAAAGCTTAATTTTCATTATATGGAAAGAATTAAACTCGAAGCTCAATTTTTTTAGATACTTCAATAAATTCGTTTATTTTATTGAAATATCTAAAACTTCAAATAGATAGAGATTTGAAAATAATTTTATTGGACCATTAAAATAATTACGTAAAAAACTCCAAACGTAATGAGTAATGCTAGATAAATTTTGCAAAAATGCTACGAAAAATTTTGATATTTTGGCAATCGGCTTGAGTGTTCTACATAGTTATTTTAATAGTCCATCAAAATTATTTTTAGATTTGTATATATTTTTTTTACTTTAAATATTATAAATTTGTAGATACTTCAATAAAACCATTTTTTTTCGTGCAGTAGTAAAAAATAGAAAATCAAGTATAATAAAATACTTGTATCTCTTTTGCATAAAAAAGTTTGCACAAAACTGAAAATTTGTTTATTAACGTCGTTTTTCGACTTTTTAATGCAAAATGTGACGCTGTTTATTTATCTGGAGTGAAATTATAGATCGTAGATATTCTACAATCCCAATCAATATATTTCGACGACAGGAAGGATCACACGTCGCATATAAATCAGCGTAGACGTTAGTTGCCATACATTGACTACGATTTAAATACAGGAAGCCTGTACGTAACCGCGAGAGACAAACAAGCTAGCTTTGCGAGAATTGCGAGTACGCGTCCGCCCTCTCCCGCCCTTTCCGGCCAACGTTAGGAAAACGAACGACGGTGGCGGACAAGAGATAGGGACTCGTAGGTAGGGAGGTACGTACCTACTACCTTTCGTTGTTTCTCGGAACGCGCAACGGTCCGAGGATGGGGTTATCCCTTTCTCGCCTTCGTAAAGCAGGAATTTTTACGCGTGATATAATGTCTGCGGGTTTCCTCTTACTATGTCGGTAGCCGACGTCCCTGACGTAGGTACCAGCCGGAGACAATAAAAACCGCACGCTCGGTGAGATATCGGCTGTGTCTCCACGGATTTAAAATAGCCGCTTATTTTCTATGAACAAGGAATAAGTCCAATTTCAGAATTTCTCAATAGCAGCCTCACAAACTTGAGCATAAAAAAAAAACAAACATGACGATCTTTCAGTCCATAATCGCGTTATAAGTGGTTTGAATGAAAAATAATATATAATCTAGATTTCTCACAAAAAAATATGTTAAAATTATTCAATAAAATGCTTGAGAAATAATTGAAAGTGGAGTACTAACAAATGATTTAACTGTTTGATTTAAAATAAAATAGAATTTAATAAAATTACTTTCACAGTATACTCGACCATTACTTTGATTTTATGTATAAAGCCTTAGCTAGTATAAAGCACCCCTAATTTATTGCATTTTCTTGGAAAAAGCAGTAATAAGAACAAAAAGAGGATTAACAAAACATTAAAATTGTTTTAACAATAAATAATATGTTCAATAAAACTGCTTTTCAATTTAGTTTTCATTAAAAATCGCTCATTTGCTGCAACAATAATCTAATTTAAAATTTAAAATTATCATTTTTTAGTTGCTTGCAAGAAAAAATCGAAAACTAAAAATCAAGAAAGAACATACTTTTAATCCTCTATAATCAGTTACTAAACCAAAATTGCATTTCAAAATTAATATTACAAAATTTTAATCGTTTAAAAAATATTCAAATTTATTTTTTAAAAAATTTCGTTTTTAAGTTATGTTGTTGTTGTAACAAATAAACGATATAACGTTTACGTGAATTTATAGAGGTACTTCATATTTATAAATAAAGACTATATTAGATGTATATAGAGACTATATTATCAACCAGACTAAAAAATGGAATTCACACAAAAATAAGGACTATATTTCGACCAGTATTTCTCGAAACGAAGAGTTCGAAGGAAGAGATAATTTTAAGACTTTGATATTAAAGGAAGATTAAACTTTTCACATTTCCTAGATATTGGTGTAAATCTCGTTTAAATCCTAATCATGTGACAACTCACACACGAGGAACACACTTAATTTTTTATTATTCCGATGATGCTCGAGAAGAAAGGAATGTTCGGCATGACTAATGCCCGTCCTTCTCCATAAGGCTGGCCGTCGACGAACGGCCACGTCGGAACCGAAGGCAGAAGAAGGAGAAATATCATCCGACGCGATATGTTCGTACCGTGGACGGTATATAGGGTAGCGAACGCGGAAGGATCTATCTTTCCCAGATAGTCTGGGAGTACGAGGGGTGGGTGGCCTTCGCGCGCTGAAATGGCAAAACACAAGACACGGAGGTGCGGAAGGGGGCGGTGGGGTTGGAGGCCGCCGAAGGTAGAGGAGAGAAGGAGGAGGAGGGTAGCGACGGGGAGGGCGAGGGCTGGCGAGGTAGCGACGTCACCACGGAAATCAAGAGTAATGCCAACACGAAACTGCACTACCCCTCGCGCACCCTTACCGACCCCTCCTCGCTCCCGTCTTGCTCTCACACCCCCTGGCACGCCACCCCGTCCGTTTCTCCCGGTTCTTTCACCGTCCCTCCGTTTCTCTCACCCTTTCCCCGCTCACCCGCCCCAGGAGATCCCGCCGACCGACCCACGAGTCTGGTGCGCTTTCTCTCCCGCCTCTGCCCGAGTCACCTCACCGATCTCACCCACCCCCAGGGAATAACCCCCTTGACGGCTCCCGCGGTGAGCGTCGCGCCGCCGACGAACCTCGGTGAGACGGAAACGATAGCGGCTCCCACGAGCACTCGCTGCGACTAAGGGCGCATTGCCGGATCTTGAGAATTCTCTTTTGCCCTCTGCCATTGATTCCCGCGTCGCTATTTTCTTGCTATATCGGACCGCTGTCTTCGTGTACACCAGGGAGGAAGTACAGTTCTAGTTAAGAAAGCGTACTTGGAACGATTAAAATGCTATAACTCTTTTCAGAGAAAATTAAAAAATTATCATTTTTTAGTTGCTTTTTTTTGCAAGAAAAAATCGAAAAATAAAAATCAAGAAAGAACATACTTTTAACCCTCTATAATCAGTTACTAAACCAAAATTGTATTTCAAAATTAATATTACAAAATTTTGAAATGCAAAACATCTTGATCGTGCCATATACGACATTGTCACCTTGCGCTATGTTGGCCACTTATTAGTCTTACACTGTTAGAAATGTGACCACGAACTTCCTTTACATGTAAATGAACGAAATTAAAAATAATGAATGATTTAACTAAAAATTAAATTACAGTAGTTACTTAAATATAATGAACGTGTACATTAAATTTCATAAATTTTCATGAAAAATACATTAAATTTCATGTACATGTACACAAATATATTTGTCAGTTATAAATATATTAAATTTAATGTAATGTCATGAAATTAAATTCAAATTGTGTAAATTAAAAGTATATTAAATTTCATACAATTTTTAACAGTGTAGCCTACGTGAATTATCTTGTGTGATTTTGACACATGTGACGAAGTTATTCAAACACAAATCTTACTTAGTACGCAATTAAATTATAAAGAACGTTAAGAATTTATTCTGTTAATATTTTGATTAGCACTTGCTACATTGATAAATAATTAAAGCGAATAGATTTCGTATAAGAAAAGACAACAAAAAAAGAGAGAAAGAGAACTCTAATCTTTTTTGACTAAAGAATTTTTATGGATATATTAATAAAAATTAATGTAAAGGAATTTTAGATTATATTTTCCTCGCATTAATAAAGCACTATTGGATTAAAAAATTTCAAAGTAACTTTTGAACAATCATGTTTATTGTAATTTATAGAAAAATTTTTTTCCATAATCATAGGCATCCGGATGAAAGAAAAGGTGTTTGCATATAAAATGACTATCGATCGAGTAATATAATTTTTATAAAATTTGTCAGAAGGGTAAAGTTTGAGCGTGTTAATCAACAGAAATTATGACACGTTGAACATGCTACAATTCGCAAGTACGAAAAACGAAAGTGTATTTTCTAGTTTTTTTCTTCAAATCCCACTCTCGCGAAAATGTGGCCATTCGTATGATCGGCTATATCCGTGCAGCTCCCCAGCAGCGTCGCAAAACGTCTTTTAATATACACTATATCTTCGGGGGGGCTGTGTGTTTATCCTCATGGTCTTCCAGCGTGCAAAGAAACCGATTTGTGCTTTGATGCGAGCTCGTTTCCTCGAATCTGTCGTGAAATTCACCCTACATATTACTATGCAGTATCAACGCGCATACGCTTGATTTTATCACAGAAATAAAGTTATATCTGACTGATAAATTATTAAATTAAATTGTGTCTGAACTGGTAAATTATAAGACTCAATATAAAAGCTTATAAAAAAGAAAAATAAAGTGAGAAAGAGAGAGAGAGAGAGAGAGAGAGAGAGAGAGAGAAAGAATGTTAAACAGTTTTCAAGAAAAAATAATTAAAAATTATACACGCTCTATATATATATATGTATATAGTTTACAGCTGCTTGTAATTAGCATCTAAGTTTCTCGTTTTAAATATTAGCAAAGGAAAAGTATTCCCTTAGGTCCCAATTAAAATTGTTATAATTACTACTACTTTTCTTACGTATTTATTTAGTTTATCTATTAGCTTGATTTATTAAAGTTGATAGATACTTTCAAGGAATATACGCATCATATACGAGACGTTTACGCGGCACAAGTTGCGCGCTATTAGCATCCTAATTATACTAAATAAACGGCGAGGTATTATTCGAGCTATGAGACCGTCGGGAGTAGAGAATGCAGGTACATTCAAAAGGTTTTTTACATACATCCAAAATAAATAAAAACCAAGAAAAGTGTTAAAGCAAGCAAAATCGCAGAAGAACAGATCGCGTCTCATATTGCAACAAATTAAATTAATTTTGCCAAATTAATTGGTAGTTAAGATGTTTATAGAATTAAGAGAGTGAGAGTTTATTTCCTTTGTCTTCTACTTTTACTATTAATCTTATTCATGATATTTTTGCATTCTAATATTTGCACAATAATTTCGTCTTATTTCTCTTTCCAATCTCTTGATTTCACCCCTTCATTTCATATTTCTTTTTTTTTTTAAAGTACAAAATCAAATTCTAAAATCAAATTAAATGCTACAGAGGAAAATCGAGAAATAACAGTAATATTTAGTCTAGTAAAGGCCATTGGCTACGTTTACACCGTGCATTTAGGCCGCGGCCTATACAATAGACATCCTTGTTTATCTTGTATATTAAACAAAGACACCTATCGTATAGGTTGCGAACTAAGCGCACGGTGTAAACGTAGTCATTGTACGTAAAAGTTTTAGTCGTAACCGTAAGACCGTAAAAAAGCGATAAATTAATTGGCTACTGCGTCAGGATCAAGCATTGTCGCGTCCTCTGCACAGAACTAACACAAGTGAAACGTCATAACCTCAAAGCTATGGTCATAGACGCAAGTTTTCGTCCCGTCAAAAGATTGCGATTAACGCCTTATCCTTATGACCAACCAATCGGAAGACAGTCACATGGCTTATCGTTTGCCTCGTAGCCAATCAATTTATAGCTTTTTATGGTTTTACGGTTACGACTAATACTTTTACGTGCAATGGCCTTAAGGTATTTCTTTAAACTATTATTACATAATTACCTGTGTGTGTAATGAAAGTCATTAACTCTCCCTAACTGGCGCCAAAATCTGTAACACAGTTATTGACACCGAGTTTGAGACCAACGTAATATGTTGATTGAAAGACACTGATTAATTTCCAAAAATTAAAATGACATAACTCATATATAAAAAAATGAATATTAAGTTTATTTTAATAAGGATAATCCAAATTTGCAAATATAACATAAAGAAAATTATTTGACATTTTTGTGTAAAATGGCAAATGCTACAATAATAGATACAAAAATTAAGAACAAATTATTAATTCAAATATAATAATATATCTATTTTTTATTTTAACATTACTTCACAGAGAAAACTTAATTATTTTTTACTCATCAGAATCTTTGTTATCCAAACAATCACTGCATAATGAATCTACGTCAAATCTGGGGAGGATTAAGTGACTTGCTCGAAAAAATTTACAGCGAATTCTTTTCTTAATACTTTTATAATAAATTAAATAGTCCTTATAAAAAAAAGAGATAAGTGTTAAATTTTTATTTTATGTTCCAATTTCAATTATACATATAATAAATAATAGAAACGTACTAGCAAAGAATTTTTATTAATATGGAATAAAGAATCTTTATTTATATACAGTAAAGAATCTTTATTAATACACAATAAACATATGTCCAAACGCTATCTAAAATTAGTTACAAATTAAGTACAAAGTGTCATATAAAAATTAAATCAGGTTCTAACTGTTTAATAAACTTGCGTAGTCTTTCTAAATATTAAAAATTAAGCATTTTTTTCCAATTAAGCAATATTTCATGTGAATTCTTAATAAAACAATTAACATATTTTTCGAAAAAGATGAAAATTTACTCTAAAATAAAATGTATATAAATGTAAAAAAGGTATCGTTAAATAATTAGTCTTGTTTTTTTTACAAAAATTTAAATATAATAGAAATATAATATTTTATTGGACTCTCTGATATAATTAAAAATTTAATCTCGCTAATACAGGCAACTGAGAGTAATTCTACGTTGTTTTTGGCGCCAAATTAATAATTTAATTTGTTACTATACATACAAATTGTTCGTTTGCATGTGTTTCGTCTGTATTATATTCGACTTAATTATTTGAACGTTTCGGCTCCTTCCTAGCCATCTTTAGCAAAATAATTCATTAGAGTGTATCCGTCGATAAAGTTTTCATATGTAAATGCCAGATGAACCTCTACCAACTTCCTAATTAAAAGTGTACATTTTTTTGAATGCCTTTGTCATCCTTGTACATATGTGTTCGCTCTCAATTAAATATAATAGCAAGATAAAAATAATCTGCCGTGAATGTGTGGCAATGTAATATGCTTGAGAGAGATTTAAGAGAATTTAATATATTAAATTTTAACGAGTTATTTTTAATTTAACACGTTTACATAATAATGTACGCATTTATCAAAGTTTCATGAGATTAATCGCCCTATTGCCGCATCATGTTATAAGCATGCATGTTGTTACAAAAAATTTTAAAAATGTAAAAAGAACTTATTTTTCCTATTATTATCAAAAATGAAGCACGCCTTTAAATATCAATATCTACTAAAAGATTACGTTATAACAAAACGATAAGTTCTTAGTTTTAACTGTTATTAAATTTAATGCTCGCAAAATAGCTGTTTTAGTGATGTAATGTCCTCTGTTAACAAAACTTGAGACTATGTTCTACATTTTAAATTCTATGTTTTAAAAATGACGAAAATACATAAAATTCATTGATTTAATAGAACTCGTACAATTCTATCGATGTCTGTTACATTTCCTTCTATCTTCTAACATTCAACAATTCAACAATTATTCATAATATCTTTCCGGTCTGAACTCTCTATTTTATTACCAACTGGTGTTTGTGTTAACTTCAATATCAACCGTGTAGTCATGTACAAATATATAATTCATATATTATATATATGTACAAATATATTATCATGTATCGACATTTTTTATGTAATTTTCGGCTAACTCCACACGGATTAATTGCGCCAATCGTTCCATTGCCTGAAATATAAGTAAAGATATAAATATTCGAGAGTCAATTCGTTTATATAGCAGGAAACGATGACAAACATGTGTGTTTCGGTACTTTATTCACCGTCGATAGATTAGATGCTGTACGTCGATAAAATAAAATAAATTAATAGATGTGACAAAATAAGAATAATAAACAATTATATTAATTACTTAAATTTAATATTTAAACATGCAACTTTAAAATGTTTATTTTGAACTTTATAATTAATCAATAATAATCGATAATCCCAATTTATGATGGAATATTTTGTGGATGTATGTATAAAATATAATATTGATAAATATAAAATAAATTGACATGTGTAATATATAAATATATAAATATGTATATAAATACAGAAATTTTAAATACCAGGTCCATTTCCTCGTAGGAAGCCTTGGTGAAACTTGCTCTGATAGCATTAGAGCATTTCGTGGAGTCTCTCGCAAATGCGGCTCCTGGAGTCATAATAACACCTTCCTTTACGCCCCGCTGCATCATCTTCCATGTATTTTTGATTCCTGGTACTTTGATCCATAAGAAGAATCCACCTCTTGGTACGTTGAAATCCGCCAGACCTATAAAACGAGATTCATAATTTTCTAATTTTTTTAATTGTAACAACTTACTGGCTATCTGTAAAACATTTTTGCCCTTATCAACATAAATTGTTGTCACACGTAAAAAATACCGCATATAATACCCGCTAAACAAAATTATGTTGCAACAACATAATTTTGTTTAGCGGGTATTACTTCTTCTTCAATTTTATATGTTTTTACATAAAATATACAGAAAACACATGCATTCTAAAGTAAAAACTGTTTATTAATTCTAAAGAGTTATTTTAAATTTAATTAAGTACAAGTTATCATCGGTGTATATATCGAGAGTATAAATTACCCACCGTTCAAGTGCTTGTGTGCCAACGTCGAGATAACATCTCTTCGTTCCTTGTAATAGCGCCTTAATCTCATGTAATGTTGCATCAGGCCTTCGTAACCCCAGATCTTAAATAGCTTGTACATTATCACCTAAAAAGTCAAATCAGCCATTTTATATTTTTTTTCTGACGATAAAAGGATTAATGTTTACATTTTTTTAAAGTTTTGATAAGAACCGACACGCGCCACTGTCAATTTGATTTATGGCAAGGCATGTATCGATGTTCCACGATGTTTCATCATTCAAGATATACGATTATCACCCATTTTTGTACATACATATGAAAGTATAATAAATAAGAGTATAATAAATGCATTCTTTCTTTTCACGTTATGTTCAAATACAAATCATTCAAACGTTCGTATCGCAACACATCCAATGAGTTTTACCGATATGTACTAAAAATGAATAATGGCTTATTAGTCTTTTATACCAGTTGAGTTTAAATAATTCATGAATATTTTATAATCTTTCGATGTGTCAATTGGAATGTTATGCATGCCGTGTATAGATAAGTGTTCTCTATTGAGTGGACGATATTTACCGGCGATAGAGAAAAGTAAAGGTAGCGAATAGGGATTTGCGAAGGATAAGGATATTCTACCAACCTGCGATAAGGTAGGAGCGTGGAGATGACTGCTCTGCAAATGGAGCTCTACGCAAGCTATCAACGGAGCTGCGGCAGTCATAAAGCCTATTCTAATGCCACTGCTGATCACTTTCGAGAATGAGTCCAATCTAATTACTCGACCTTCCGTATCGAGCGATAAGAAAGACTTAGGCTCTTCCTGAGAAAGAATATAATTTATTTTAAGTCACATTTTTTTTTTATTTCTTACAACGAAGAAAATCTCTTTTATAGTTATATTTATTTGACTTTTATAAATGTTTATTAAATATATATATTTATAATTCTATAAATATATCTAATTTTGCATAATATATCAGTTATATTATAAATTCAAATATAGATTGCGTTTTATCTCAAATGTTGATGAAGGATGTGAATCATGAAAGATATTTATGATATGCGAATTCGTTGATATTACTACGGGCATGAATTTTTAATAATATCTTTAATAATTTGCCATTCGTGATTGCATCAAATAGCACAGTGCTTAATGTATATTGTAATTAACAGATATCTTTATTTGTTTCGAATTGCTACTGCATTTCATCATATTTTCAACAGCTTTAAAAGATATAAAATTTAATGTTATCGCGCGGACCATTCACAAAATTTAATTTACATTTATGTAAAATTATGCCAAAATTACGTTAAAGATACGTCATACAGTAAACTTATCTAATTTGCACTGTAATCTGCGGGTCCGTTTATAAAATACTATGGCATATTTTGTAGAGTTCCATTTTTTAACTAATTTTCAGTAATAATTATTTGCGTAGTAAATATTAACGCATGTATATTTATATGTCTATTAATGCGTCTATTAACATACATTCATATTTATGCGCTCGGCTTAATATTTTTATACAACTATTATGTAACACATTCGTTTGTCGACATGAAAATGACTCACCTTGTCAAAATGCATGAAATGATAAGGATCGTCGTCGAGAAGTAAGAAATTGTACTTGCAGGCTATCCTATAGATTTCTTTTCGTCTTTCTAGCGATATGATGATACCGGTAGGATTCGTGCCTGTGGCATTTATATACATTAGCTTCGGCATTTTTCCATCGGAAAGTTCTCGGTTTCTCAGGGTTTCCTGTAGTATTTCCGGAATGGGACCGTCATCGTCTTGCGGAATCATTATGAGTTCCGCTTTGTGAGGTGATATCTATGATTGAAATCAATGACATTCCCGTATTATCATAGTAACGAAAATTTGAAATAAATGCTCATTATTATTTTAATATAACGAGAAGTTGAAAGTTTTTTTTTAAATTTTTTGTATAATTTT
Source organism: Mycetomoellerius zeteki (assembly GCF_001594055.1). Taxonomy (NCBI): domain Eukaryota; kingdom Metazoa; phylum Arthropoda; class Insecta; order Hymenoptera; family Formicidae; genus Mycetomoellerius; species Mycetomoellerius zeteki. The sequence continues at coordinate 443,294 of NW_017257338.1, forward strand.
TCTGAACTTTTATATAAATTTCAAAATTTTTCAAAATTTCTGAATAATTATATATTTTTTTTGGAAATATTTATTATGTAAATTTGAACACTTGTCAGAAGTGCCAAGAAAGTTTACACATATCTTTTCTAGAATTCTTTGTATGTGTCGATCTGCGAAAGATACTATATAAATTTTGAAATAATCTAATGTTTCTCATCTTATGAAATAATCTAAGATTTCTCATCTTATAATTTTTAATGAAATTAAAAAAAAATCTTAAAATCTAAAAAAGTTCAAGTTATTTTTTTTTTCAGAAATAAAAAGAAAATTTTTTTAAATCTTATAATATTTCTCAGAATTTGTGTTTGTAATGATATAAATGAAAAATTCTAAGAAAAGATGTAGACTTTTTCGATATTTTTGAAAAGAGTTTCAATTTATACAAAATTTTGAGAAAAATTTTCATCAGGGAAAGAAGTTGTCTTTAAAAAAAGATTAGATAAAATTTAACTCAGATCTAATATGTCAGGATGTCCTACTTAAGACTGGCCACCCGAATAACACCCACAGTTTTGAAAATAGGAAGAAATGCTTGAAATAAAAATTGTTTGGTTTCGAGAGGGGCATCGTATGATGATGAACATTTTTTCTCAGGTGGAGGCGCCTAGAAGATTTGAAGGTCAACTTCATTTTTTTAAATGGAATTATATGAATTTTTTTACATAATATGATTTCTCTAATTATTCTGCATATAAAAGTATTAAGGTAGCGATATCAAAAAACCAATAGTTTACGAGATATTTTATATTTTATTGTGACACATATTGACATAAAATATTAAATAATTCGTAAACTATTAATTTTTTTATAACCATACCTTAATACTTTTATGAACAGAATAATGAGATGAATCAATTGATGGGAAGAAAACATTTTTTTTATCTAATACTTTTTTATGTGTTTTCTTATAAAATTTGCGAAGAGTCCATTCCTACTATCGTGTTCAAATTATCGTATACTATTTAACTAAAAAGATTAAAACAATACATCAAATACACGTACGGGATTCTTCTCAAATTTCTTTTTTTAATGGCAATATATCTATATTTACTAACCACAACTTCGACGCCAGGATAGAAGGGGTCGGGGACCAAAATCGGATCACCAGTGCCGATTATAGCCTCCAGAGCTTTACTAAGCCCATCCTGAGACCCCGAAACGACGACTATGTCGCGACTCTCCCATAAGGGTGGCGCGTGTGCCCTTCTCTGGAATTCCCTCAGGGCCTGAAACCAATTTGTCCGACATTGTTAGACACATTGTAGCCGATTCCCTTATCTCGGAACGAAAGATTCCAAATATAACGACAAGGTCGATTTTATCACACGCATACAATGTGCAACACAATTGGAACGGTGTTATAATTTAATAGCTTATTTCCAAAATCTTTTTATTTTTCTGTTTTCTCTTATTTTTATCTTCACTATATTCATCACATTTAAATTTCTTATATTTCTCTTTTAATCGACAAATTAATGTGGATATATGAGCATCACTATTGTACATTGCTAGCTCTAAAATTTCTATACGGAACAGTTTTAGAGAAAATCCAAATAAGAGAATAATTTCTACCTGCAGAAGAGGAGGGTAACCTTGCGTAGGTATATACTGGAGAGCGGCAGCTAACTCGTCATTATCGAGAGTGAAAGACGAACCATCGCAGAGTTTAACTGAAATTTCTGTAAACGGGAACGTTTCTTCATTGGGCATTCCCTCTGCTAAGGAGATAGTGCTTTTCGGCGCAGAGTACGCTATTTTAGCTAAAATAAGTAGAAATGATCATCGTTGTCGATCTTCCGATTAGTATAATAATATTGATAATGCATAAGAGCTTCTTCTTATGTTTATCAAGGCAGGACATTAACATTCCGTCATTAATATATTTACAATTAATTATGACCATAAAAATCCTCTCATAAACATCATAAAGTTAACTTATCAATCTACGTAAATTTTTTATTTTAGTAATTTTATTGATCTATCATAAAAGAAAGATTTTACAATTATTGTTAATTAAATATAAGTTAAATCGTTCGATCGCTGATTTATTCTTTATTCATTATTAATTATTATCAAAGAATTACAAGAACTTATAAGAGCCAATATTGGATGTTCATATGTATATATGAATTTTTTATTGAATATAAATTAAAAAACAATTATAACTGTATCTATTTTTAATTTATATTTAATAAAAAATTTATATGTATATATATATATATCAATAAATAAAAGAAGGACAACGAGCCAATTATA
>NW_017257338.1:445817-493040 GCF_001594055.1 Mycetomoellerius zeteki
TTGAGCCATATTAACAATTATTTTATTATATATATATATAGAGATGAACATCCAGTGTTGACTCTTATCCGTAATTCTCTTATTGTATTGTAATTCTCTCATTTAAATTCTTTAAAAAGTCTAATTTCATTTTCTTTTATTATGTTATGTTATGTTATGATCTTCAAGACAATAGAGAAAAAAAACTTGCTGCTTACTTAGCTCCCGCGTCGTGGCGGGGCGCCTACGTTTAGCGACCTCCGTCATGAAATAAGAATAATCCATTTCTCTGCACTAATGTGTATATTCGTTCGCTTAAATCCGATAAAACAGCTCCGAATTGTTATTGATCACATGTGAGGTCAGATACGTTGTCGTTTATTTTTCTGCACACAATAACAGTTGAAACAATATTATTAACAAATCGATCGTTATTGATTGTCAGTATCTCAACTGCAATTTGAAAAGTTTAAATAAACGATAATATAATTTTTAGACCGCGTATGTGAGAGACACAACCAATAAATAAGAGCCCTATACGGTCGAAGCTAGATCTTAAAATGCTTTAAATAATTCAATCTTGAATCACTAAATATGATATATACGTACTTGACATATATACCACAATTGTAGTCTAACGAACTGTGCACCGAAATATTTCCGGACTAAACACAATTAAACCATTATAGTAAATTTCGCGAATTAAATTAAATTCTAATAATTTCGATGCTCAATCAGGCATCATATTTCAAAGATATTAATATGCTGAAAAAAATTATAATTTACTTTAAATAAACACTCCGTTCGTAACTTTCTTCTTCACTTTGTATTATACGTTTCCTGAAAGATAAGCACTCGAACCAGATAGACTTGTCAAGAGACACTTTCTAAAGTGAAGCTGTGGTTACCCTTGTCAATACTGACGGCGCGCTCGGCTATGCCTGCTTTTATATTTAGCGATAACGTTGGTTGCGTCAGAAAAACATTTCTTATAAAAAAAAACAATACGACTTACATCTAGTACAATATACTTAACTAAATTGTTTCTAATTATAATTATCGATTCGATACTGCGACTTGTCGTGGCTACAATACTACTGATCGGAGATATATATAGATTATATTGGAATGTATCAATAAATATATATCTGGAATACTTCAATCGCATACAAAGACTTATAAGTATAAGTAATGTAAATATAAATGATTAAGGAAAATCTGGAAATATCTATGTATGAAAACAAAAGAAATAGGGAAGATCTATATAATTTCTTCTTACAATTAAAGAAACAAGCGAATTAAAAAGATTGCTTCACTGGCAATATACAGCCTTGGCTAAACATATTAAACACATATATTTTTTTCAATAATCTAAAATTCTTTCATCTATATTGATTCCTATTAATTACCGACATTTTACATAAGTTTAAAACTTTCTTGAAGCAAAGGACAATTCACAGCAAGTGCCATAAATCAATTTTATAATTAAAACGTTAAGTAATGGTTAACAAGGTGCCTAATAGTTTTTGCTAAAGCCATATACTTAAGACTATATGTATCATGTATAATGTATTATGTATAAATAATACATGATACATTCTCAAGCGTTCTGTTTAGCATGTGAAAGTCAAGGTCAATTAACTTTTTTCTTATTGCGTGACGCAATATACTTGGATCTAAAGAATTATGTCACATTTTGCAATTTTTGCAATTCAATTGGTTCTTTAAATAAATTTCTTTTGTAATCTAGGAGAGAAGGTGATATTATGACATCCCAATTACATTTGACACCATTACTTTGTTAATAATTAATATTTAAGTTTAAAACTTGACAATTACATTCGTTAAAATGTGTTGAATCGATTCTGGACTCAAAGTTACGAAATATTAAGGATAAGTACGACCGTGTAAATGCTATACATAAATATAAAAAACGTCAATAATATATCGGTCAAAGTTAGATGTCATGAATATAATACATATTTCTAATTTTTAAATTTAATTATTTCAGATGTAACTGTGCGCTGAAACGTTCTGATGTTCCTATATATGAGAAATAATTCCCCCTAAATTAATTTGATAAAGAAATATTTATTACTTAGAACATTATTAATAAAAATGTTGCATAATGACAACATTGCATAATGACTCAAAGAGAAACATGGGTGGTAATGTGGCTTTTCTTAAAAAATTAATTTTGTTTGGAAAATAGTATTTGATTACAAAATTAACAAAAAAGTAAAACATTTTAAAATGTATGCATACATATTTAAATAAATGTATATATGTACATTCACACAACTTCTGCATATATAAAGCTGCTAAAAATCTCAGTACTAAAAATAGTACACGTAATACAAAGTATAGATTAACAGTAGAGCTACAATCGATTATCAAATAATTATTTTGATATGAAAACCTCAAAAAAGAGGCTGTGAGTAAACAATATCCATAGAGGGCCACATTAGCAAAATGCCATGCTATTGTTTAAATTTGCATAATTCAAAATATATACAGTCAAATAAAATGTTAATAGCAGAGATATTAAGAGGGGCAACAATATCTACACTGGCCATAATATCACTTTCTTCTCTATTAAATATTTAAAATATTGAAAGAAAAATTTAAGCTTGAAATAAATTATTTTTGCCATCAGCAAAAAATGGAATTTTACAATTTTTGATATTAGATAGTTTGATATTAAAATAAGTTTTATAGACATACTTTTTTGTCTTTTAATCTCTCACAATTTTAAAGCATTAATTTCTACGTTTGGTACTGTTAACAAATAACAATAAATTGTATTCTTCTTTTTATACTCTCCTTTTATATTATCTTATACCCTCCATTTGCCATAATTCATATCATGTTCTCTAATAACTTTTCGTCCTTTTACGATTTCTCGAGCAAGTAGATTATCGTGTAACCGAAATCATTGGTGCACAAAAGGAACAGCAATATAGATAACATTCAAACACCGCATATTTTTTTCTTGAAGTTTTCTCGTCGCGCACTTTTCCGATTCAATTCACCGTGTTTTCATGATTTCTCCTGGGTCTTTCATCCGCACGCGAATAAAACGTCAATCTTTCAAACATAGATGTAGATATTCGCAAAACTATTAAGCGTAAACACTCCTATTAATATTGGGCTAAGAAAAATATCTTTTTACAAGTTGGTAAAAAGATTTTTTTACCAACCCACATATTCTATTTTTAAAAAATTATTAATTACACCACTTGATAGAGCAACATTTCAGCTTTAAGAATCTGTATTTTTAATTGCGATACGATGATTTTTAACGGAGTTAGGAGCAATAAAATCAGAATCTTTCTTTTTACTTAATCCGCAAGTAACTCAGGAACAAAAAATCGTAGAAACATTTTTAAAAAACGATTTTATAGGGAAAGTTTCAAGCTTTCACGATAGATAGTCGAAAATTTGCTCAAATTTTTTTTTAAGCACGCTACAGACTTACAAAGAGAAAAGAAAATTTTTCATTTTTTTCAGCTCGTAATTTTCTATATGTAAAAATTACAAAACTCACATAAATTCGAAAAATATAGTAACCATTCGAAAATAGAGATTTCAAGCTTTAAAACCTTTTTTTTAAATTTAAATCTTGATCATTTTTAACGAAGATATTGATGGGGGAAGGTCTTTTACCAACTTGTAAGGGGACTTTTTCCCTAACTCAATATAACGTCCTGACTAAATTTTAGGAAGTTTTGGAAAATTTCACTCCCGAAGAGTGATAGTTGCGCCATTCCGGTAGGAGTGAAATTTTCACTCTTAGAAAGTAAAGAATCACCCTTAGAGAATAAAAAATCACTCCAAGCGAGAGTCAATTTTCAATCTCTGCGAAGAGTGAATAATTTCACTCTCCGAAAGCAAAAACCGAAAGTAAATGTTAATTTTAGCTCCTCTACATTCAATCTTACCAAAATTAGGCTCATATTTGAAGTATTTTTGCACAAAACAAATAAATATGGCAGAAAAAAGCGTCGCTCTGCCTCGCGAAGTGAGAAATTAGTCATTAAAGTTGACCTTTTAGTTAGGAAATTCATTTTTTGAAGGAGTGAAGTGAAATTCACTTTTGCTGCACTGGCGCAACCATCACTTTCCTTGGAGTGAAATTTCACTCCTAAAAATTAAAAGTGTACGTGCATCGTATTTTTTGTGACGTTCAGCGATTTTTCACATCTAATCAGTATACTCTATATATTTATTAATATACCGCCTTCTTCATTGTACATTTGATCTATTTTCATTCGGCTGGTTAAAAATGAAAAAATAACAAACTTTTCGGAACAAAATTATTAAAAAGGTCTCTTAAAAAAATGCATTGACAAATATTTTTAAACTACATTTTGAAATTTCTTAAAAAGATGGATATCTAAAAATGTCTAAGTTAAACCATTCCGATGATAAAAATGTTTTGTATATACTATCGCTCTTAAGATAGTAGACGGATGCAGGTAATCAGAAAATGGAAATGTATACTAGAAATTATCAGAAGTTTATCAGAAATTATCAGAAGAAGTAACGAATAAGTATAGTCGTCATCGGAGCGTAATCACAGTTTCTTTTTCCAACAATATACATTTGTATTAATTATGACGTAATTGGGGAATAGTTACTTGAATGAATGATGAAACCGAATGTTGACGATCTCGCGCGTTTGTCATTCGTTAACGCTATCGAAAGAGAATTGTCCTCATATCGCGCATATATGATTACGTGAAAGGATTATTTACTAACAATGACATTCTTGCGAAGTTAATAATTCGATGCGATATAGTGGGACTCCATCGCTTTGCGAAATTCGCGAATCAGTATATGCAGCGAATAGGAGTACATAAAACATTAATATCTTTATATGTATTAAATACGAATAATAATTTACACTGCAGACCAAAAGGTTGGAAACGATTAAAAATGGACATTTTAAGATCATTTATTCAAATATCTATGACAAAATGTTGAAATCATTTATTCAAATATTTATAAAATAGTTTTAACAATAATTTTGTAGATCTCTCTAATAACTGTTATTGGACTTGAAGAATTATTATTAAAAATACACACTATTTATGGACATTTGAGTAAATAATTCTTAAAATGTCTATTTTTAAAAAATAAATATGTTTCGCCTGGAGTGTAAGTACCTTCCTAAACGCCATCATAAGACTAAGTATAATTTTTCAAACATAGAAAAAGCGCCTCTAAGTAAAAAAAATACTAATGAGAGAGACATCGTCAATCTTTATATCGTCAATGTATAACGGTGTTGTAATCAAATGTTATCGTCAATTACATTTTTGAGTAATTCTTTTGAAGTGTGAGACATCGATTGCTCTTACTTACTTAAAATCTTTAAAAATATTAAATATTAAAAATATTAAATCTTTAATAATTATATTTGTATTAACAACAAAATAAATAAATATTCAGCAGGAAAAATCAGCAGGAGAAAAGCAAAAATTGTAAATGCAAAAAGTGCAAGCAACCTGAACAAAAGTCTAAATGCAACTTTAACATTTTATTTAATTTTTAATCGCTCTGCTGGTTCTACTTTAACTTTTAAAAAAATTATCACTCCCACCATACCGCTTTCCAGTATGATTTTAAATTTCATCAGCTCTATATTCTGATGTAACAATCATCTAAGATTTACCGCTACTTTCACTTCGACGCATAATGACGGGAAAATCCGAAAAGAATGATAAAAACGAGATTTTTATTACATGCTATTCTATTCTGACGATACTAAACTTTTTTTAGATAATGGAATTTTGAATAAATTTTCCATATATTAGAAGATCCGCGTGATTCATTGATAGAAAACGAGAGAACATACGTATAATTGCGTATATAAATGTTATGATTACATCTTATCTCTACATATTGTAATTTTAAATAAGTACTACATTGCGGAATTTTATCTCTTTTAATTTTTTTCACGCATTGTTATAACAATTTCAAACTTTGCAATTAGATACTGGAATATATTGTACAATTGATTAAAAAGATAAGAATATTTCTATCAATTAAAACGATTTATTAAATTTGCACACAGTCGATGAAACAAGAATCAATTTGATACGATTTAGAATTATTGATATTGAAATTTGGGATTGTCTCCTCCCACATGTTTATCATTCACGAGAGCGATGTAACTTATCCAAATCACAGGCGTGCGTCACGCATGAGTGTGGATGTATGTATTCGTACGCGCGATATGCGTATGTTTGCATGCGTAATCGGTCGTTAATAACTGACATCGGGCAATTGCAAAATCCCGTTGGAAAGTCCGATAACGGCAATACATCAAACCAGCAGCATCCAGCTAGATGACGAAACAGCGTCGAATATTTGGGTACGAGATATGTATGACGATCGAGTCAACTGAAAATTCAAAAATTGAACCCGCATTAATTTGTAAACATTCCGCCGATTGCGGATTATTACACAGATCTCACTTGAAGAATAACAAGACATTTTTTATATTTCTGAAATTATGTTTCAAAAATGGACAATATGTAATAATTATTGCGAAAAAATTATCTATTTTTAAAATTAGTTTTGTTTGGCCTTAATGGTAAAATATTATTATTTAATTTAACGTATTATTTAGATTCGCCTTGACCTAGTCATGTAGAAGAAGATATCAACTTTTATGAGTATTACTTTTTATCGTTATTATTTTTATTAAAATGTACAAAACAAGTTCAATTTGAAATCTTATTTTTATAATTATTATTATATATATTTTAATATTTTAATAATCCTTAATTTTTTTTCTTTAAAAATGTAAGTATCGATAAACTATTTGTGCAATCTTTCGCGTAATATCTGTTTTCAGAAATGATTGTATTGTAAGGGATATTTTAGTATTATTGTATTAATGATATGGGCATAAAAATGTTATCTTTACTCTTTATAGATAGCTCTTGACCTCAGTTTGTTACGTGTTTCGAAATTTTCATGTCTTTCAGTATCGCTTCTTCGACATTAAAGCAGGAAAAACCGTGCAGTGCAACAGAAACAGAAAGCAATGTAAATTTCTGATTCGTCAAATCGTTTTAATCTGCGGGCACAATTTGAATAATTCGTCGAATTATAACAGAATGATATATAGGATAGAACAAACTTATAATACAATCGGACGGAAAGTGACTTCTTGTATCAAAATAAATCGAAAGTGCAGAATAAACTTTTTTCTTTCGAGGTTTATTTATAGGCCGTTTCTGTTTATTTGTCACATTTTCTTTAATCCTGCCACTTATGAGGACACATGGACGCTATGTACACGAAAAGAATAATTTTACTGAATTATCTAAAAATTTAGCAGGATGCAGAAAATAATTTCGTTGGACCATCAAAATAATTATATATAGAAAATAATGAAACATAATGAGTGGGGTAAAGTCGCCTATTATGGGATAAGTTCCTAATATGAGAGCGAGGTTTCTGTTAAACTAATAAGCGCATGTATTTGGTTCTATCATGAACTTTTTATTCTTAGTATGAAACCTATTTAGTAGAAAATTCATTATTAGATCATGCGTGTAATCGTTGCAAAAAAAGATAAATATTAGGTGATAAAGTCTGTATACAATGATAGAGTAAGATCGTATAGAAAAACACGTGATATAATAATTTGTTTAACTGTAAAAATTAGATTTGGTGATCGTGAAACCGCAAGGCATGGAAGTCGTAATATGAGATACTCAGGATATTCCTAGCTAATATAAAAGCATCTAAATAATTCAATATCTCAAAGCATACTATCGAACAAAATATTAAAAATGATGATTTTATTGTTAAGATTACTCACACACACATATGTAATATAATACAAGCGTGTATAAAAAGCTTATCTTTATTTCTTCCTTAATTTCTTGTTATGAGATATCACATTATACAAGAAAACCCTTGTATCTCATATTAGATATCTTTTTTTTTTGAATAATCAAAATCAGCACTTTTGATAAAAAATTTCACACACAAAAAGTATAGCTAATTATTAACTAATCAAATAATATTCCAAATTATTTAACTAATCAAATAATATTTGCAAATAAATATATTTTTAATATGATCAAATTTGCCCCCGCCCCCCCATTTTGATTTCACGACTCTTAAAAAAACCACTCCTTTTTAGTTGTGACAATTTTTTTAAACTATCCTTCTTAAGTTGAGACGGTTTTGAAAATGACAATTTTGACGATTTTTTCATGAAGCTAAGTTAGATCATTTCCGATAAGGTTAATATTTACTTAACTCATTCATATAAATATCTTTAAAATCTCGTTTCTTAACTGTGTCACTTTTGAAGTAAGAAAGCGATACAACAACTAAGAAACTGAAGAAATGAAAAAGTATGAAATATAACACACGTTTCGAAATTACAAGAGTGTCTATTTAAGAATCAAAATTGTGCGCAGTTTTGAACTAAATCAAACCGATCGATCCTATTGTTGATCGACATCTATATTTGTAGTTTTAGTAACTAATTAACATTTACTTTCACTCAATTTACTTTTAGTCATTACCTAACAGGCTATAATGTTTTTCCTTTTCTACGCTACGATGTTTGTATTTCTTTACAATAGCTGGCGTCTTCAATTCAAGAAGTAAAACTTTTTGATCAGAAGAGCGCATTCCTTCCGCGCGATAGAATAGATATCGACAGATTTCTCTTTCTTTCCCTCTTTCTTTTCCATTTCGATTGCCAATGTCGGTTTCTCTGCTTCATTTAATCTAAACGATAAAATCAATCTCCGTCTTTATTCGATCAAACTTTATATACTTAAAGCAGCAAAAAGCACCTTAAAATTATTTTGTTAAAAATATATACTTTTTTCGAATTAATTAATTCGGTCGTAATTTTAATACTAAAGAATACACAGCAGTTTCTCTATTTTTAAATGTATTCGTTTATAGATATTATCCGTTTATTGCTATTCATATTCGTTACAAACATTTTATTCGTGCATTTTATTATTATAAAAAATGATGCTTGGGAATAATTAAAGTTATAATGCATGTGAAAGAGCGTAATATACGGGTGCTCAAAGGTTATCCGAACTCATTTTGTATAAGCAACAAGCTGGTATGTCTATAACAACGAAGTAACGACATCGTCGTGACGTAATAATTGGTGTAGAATAATATTGCGGGGTAAAGTAATATTGAGACGAACAGCGAAAGTTCCTCAGATATCTCAACGTAGTTGCTCTATTCTACAAAGAAATTGCATTAAGAATACACGGAATGCGTCATAAGTCACGTAAATGATATCGTCATGTATTATTCTTCTCCTTTAGCTTTGTATATTATATTATCGATGACATTGCCAAAAAAAAATGTACAATTATATTTAGATAAAAATAATATTTGTTTCACTTTTTTTTTCTTAAATTTTACAAGTATAAAGTATATCATATAGAATAAAGAAGTTAATATGATGAAAACTATAACCTGAACATAATTTACGTAACAAGTAGATAAATATTTATTTGCTATGTTTTTATAGTTTTTGACAAAATAGTTGTGCTTATTACAGTGACAGAATATTTCATTTTTTTTCATTTATTTATTTTATAATAGATAGGATTTGTTTTTTATTCTTGCACTGTGTGTGTGTGTGTCTGAATTGGTGCAGACAGTGCAATAAGTTGAAACGAAACAAATATATATTTGTTTCACTTCAACTTATCGCACTGTGTGCACAGTTCAGGTAGTGCAGAAATAAAAAACAGACCTATTATATTTTCCGAAAAGCCGATATTTTCATATTGGTGACATTTTCATAGCAACGAAAAATTATAAAGATATTAATAAGTTACTTGTTTTTTTATTACATCAAAATACATTTATTTTTTAAGCATATACGTATAATGCGCGTTTACTAAAAAAAAAAAGATTTAATAAAATAGTCTAAATTAACAAAGTAATACTTAAGATTACATGAATAGCAGATTAAATTAAATTAAATTAGCATTTTTATCTAATATTTCGTTTTATGATATAATTTTTGTTTAGTCTGAGAACACAACTCAATGAAGTTAAAATGTATCGTGATTAATTTTGTAGTTTAGTTAATAATTTATCTTCTTCATCCATTTTTTCCATGTCTATTTGTTCCTTCTTTTGTCTTTTCTATAATAACTTAATAACAAAGATTAAAAATCAATATTATATTCTTCATTTTTTATATTTATCAGATATTTGTTACAATATGCTTATTAGAATTAACGCAGTGTGAAATGACATAAAAAATAGTGTATGTATTATAATCATATAAAGTTTCTCTCTCTCTCTCTCTCTCTCTCTCTCTCTCTCTCTCTCTCGTATTTATTACGATTATTCCACAAGCATCACTTGTGGACGACGCAAAAGGGTACGAAGTTCCGGTTCAGAAAAGACGGATGCAAACGATCATAAGTGGCAAATGTCCCACCCCCTCTCTCTCTCTCTCTCTCTCTCTCTCTCTCTTTCTCTACCTCCGACGGAGGTGTCGTACAGCGGGCAGTAAGTCGGAGATGGAGAAACGTACTTAACGAACGGAGAAGTTCATTAAAAGCGAAACGACGTTAGCCGACCTAAAATCACCCCTTCGTCACCTCCCGCTCGCACCCTCTCCCTCGCCGTCCTCTGATTCCGCTTATCACCGTAGACTTGAAACTCTCTCGGGCCTCACAGGTGAAACGGAGGAGAAGAACGGCGGAGGCGAATTAATCGCCCGGGTGAGATATCACGTCGTAGGTGAGTTAGTTCCTCAGAGCAAAAAAAGGAACGAGTTCGATAGGAAATAGATCATCGTGTTCTGTGGCGGAGCGAAGAGACGAGCGTCAACGGTGGCGGTGGCGGCGACGGCGGCGAGAAAAAACGGCCCATCTCCTCACGGGAGATTGCTTTCCTACAATTTCTCTGGTGGTCTCTCTTGGCGCCTTCGACCGCCTTCGAATTGTCGTTATCGTTAATAGAAATCATTCAGCGACTATGAATTGCCTACCAGTTATCCTGAAATTTCATTATTTTCCCGCTGGCGGACGGCGAACTTACGTCTTATACGGAGCGGGGAAATTTCCGGAGGGTAAAATTATCAGCGAGAATACTCGCGGGCAAAAGGTCGAGCGAAATTTCGCGTCGTGCACACTGCATGCGCTTCCTCCCCATCGTGTATATTAATGTCCGATCGAATTAAGAGCGCTAAATTGCATTGAATATAATTATCATAGTTATTTTTTATTTTTGCTGATTGGATTAATTTTAATTATGACTCAAAGCATTTAAAACTTTTCTTTCTATTTACTATAATATTTTTTTATATTTTTTTTACTAAACTGAAAGAATATATGTTAGATAAAATACTACTAAAGTTGTGAAGTTTATATTTAAATTACGTTTAGACGGACACTCTTAATCAGGTTTAATAACATCTGTAGTTATGAAACTAACCAATAGCTACTCCTCTGAAGAATGGATTAACTGTGACTGGCCAGTTCTTAATTACGGATGTTCTTAAACCTGATTAACCGTTCATGGTTACTATGGGTCAAAATAACCCGAGCATCTAGATTTCAGAATCCGTTCCTGACATCGGAAGGACCCGTAGTCTGATCGTCCTGATCCCTCACAGATAGGCTATTACCGATCAAAACTATTATTTCTTTTTATATCGGTAAATAAAAATTTAATACGTCTAATAATTATTTTAGTGATTTTCTTTAAAGCTATAATACTGTACTGTGTATGTCTCTGCAACAAATTTGATGAAAAATCAATTTTAAATGAAAAGATTAATAAATTTCTTAAATGATCGCCACCATCCCATTCTCCCCTACTCAGTTTTCCAAAGTTAACACATTTATGATTTTTTCTTTAGTGTTAAAATTAAATTTTTCACTACAACACCATTGTTCTATTTTCTTAAAGGATAAAATTATATACTAATGTAATTTTTTTAAGTCAATGGAACCAATATCTTTAATTTGGTAATACTTCACAAACGGTTCGGGTCATTTTAACCCAGAGTAACCATCTTGCTGCTTTTTTGAAGTGTGACCATGAAGGATTAAGAGTGTCCATGTAAACATAGTCTTAGTCTGTATAATAATGTTCTTTACGTTTACTATAGATTTTCAGTACTAACACTGTACTGAATAACAGAATAAGCCTAATTAGAGAATGTATGTAAATTCTTAGAAAATACAGCCACTTTAACATTTTCATTTTTTAATATTCTTTTTTTTAATATTCTTTTTTTTAATACTCTTTTTTTTATCGTTGTTAGTTTCTTCTGTTTTGAAAATTTATGAACCGGTTTTACTTTTCTTATTTTAATAATCCTGAATTAGATTTCGTCTTCTTTCTATTCCTATTAAATAGTGTCCCCATTTTAACGGAACGTGAGGCATTCCACGTCAAACCGAACATCTTTAAAATATTGTCATTTTAATTTTTTTTTAATTTGCTAACATATTCTACAGATAAAAATATGAGACACGTGTCTAGCGAAAAAATTTGAAATTTTTTTTGTAAAGTTTTTCGCATACGTATACGGAACCGCGCCGTCACACAACAGAAATTTTTAACTATACATTCCATTCGAGGTCCATTTTGTAATTTTCAGGATTACTTCGTAATTTTGAAGTGGGAATATGATGATAATTTTACAAAATTTTTAAATTGGTGAGTTGATGATGAAAAATGTTGATGATAAAAATTGTAAACAAATGAAAAATGATTTATTTAGCTGAAAATGATAAATTAAAAATAACCCATTCATAGAACAATTTAAGATTTTTTAAATTGGTCTCTGGCGGTTTTTTGTACTACTACAAAACTGGTTCTAAAAAATTGGTGATGATATAATAATTTAAATGTTCGCATGTACGTTTTTTTATAAATTACTACAACTTACAAGCATCAATAATTCACAAAAAAAATCTCGAATTTTTTTCGCAAAACACGTGTCTCATATTTTTATTTATGGAATATGTCAGCAAATTAAAAAAAATTAAAAATGATGATATTTCAAAGTCGGGTTTGACGTGGAATGCCTCACGTGTGTCTAGACAATTTTTATTGCGTGTTTTGTTCATAGACTTAATTATATGATAGATTTCGCGTTTCATTGGAGATGTGAGGACAACATTAGTAAGAAAGGGCAATAGTCAGATGCTTTCCTAATTTAATTGTACAATGTGTGACAGAGAAAGTAACGGACCATTCATATCTCTGTCCTTTATATATTGTCTTCAGGTACTACATATGAATGAACAGTCCATTTATAAATCTATGTCCAATCAACAACTAAAAGTAACATAATATCAATGTTATAATTTCATATTTTTAACAATATAAATGTAATACAACACATGTTACATTGTTGAGTGCGAAATTATAATATTGGTATTACGTTACTTTCAATTGATATCGACTGGGTGGTTTTGCCTTATGTCATTGAACAAACTTGACCCATTTGCGCAGACAAACGCGATACTGCCATTATGTGAAAATCGTAAGACTCGTTGTTCTCTCACCAAGTTCTCCCTCCCGCTTAAAGGAACAAAAACCACGTTTCAAAAGGATACTACGAGAATCGTCGAAGCTCTTGGTTAACTTCGTGCTACGTATAAGAGCCAAACCGAGCGGAGATCGTATCCTCTCTACGCGGGACAACTCGGGGGATCCCGAAAGCTTCACAGCCATTGATCTCGCGAGAAACCACTTACAAGATAGTCTTGTATCTTTTCCGTGCTCCCAACCGCACCGCTCGTTCACGCCCCAACGACATCTAATTGGGTGCGCCCCATGACCAGTCCATTATACGGGGTGTCAAAATACTTTTTCACCTCTCGTAATCCTCCCGACACCTATACAGAGAGTCTCTCTTCTTATACCCCCTTCCTCACCCCTCGTCACCCCTCCTACTCTCTCCCCTTGCCATCCCTCTCTCCTACCGTCGCCAGCTTTATCCCCGCGCTGCTCCAGGACAAAGAGTATGCGTGCTTGTATCTCAAAGCGGCCGACCGAATGAAATGCACAATAGAATTGTCGCCACACGTCGCGTTTCAAGAAGTAAAAGACATTTTCCGTGGTCTGGCGGTTCTGCTGCGCCGTGTAAGCCGCCTTAGACCTTAGAAAAAGAACCCTGAACCCAGAAGTGCCTCCCCGACGTGCAACAACGTGTACTCGCGTATAGAGTAAATTCTCGCTCCCCTCGTCACCCTTCTAGCGCGCTTTCCCTCCCATTCCGTCCCAATCCGCTACCATGCTTCTGCCCTCATTCTCTCTCTCTCTCTCGTTTTCTCTTTATCTCTCCTGCGAGTTGGCGTATAAGTGACAATTTTGCCGTAACACCGTTTGCCGTTCGCCAAATTCGAAGAAAGGGAGGCGAAGAAGGACAATTTTGTCACCACCTCGGAAGACACCAGACCATGAGAGACGCCCCGTTCCAAGATTTTCCTATTCAAACAAATCATTGATACGCCACTCGTAGTAATCTCTACTCCCGAGATCGTACCAATTTATACGATAGATACATTTAAATATAAATTTTATATTTTAATCCCCTACAACCGACGCGTTGCCAAAGTCTGTAACACAATTATTGATATTGAGGCCTCATAGATTACTTGCAGATTCATTTAATTTACTATATGTTAATTAAAGGACACTGATTAATTTTAAAGAATTAAAATGACGTATATTAAAAAATGGATATTAAGTATATTTTAATAAAAATAATCCATACTTGCAGATGTAATATAAGAAAAACACGATTGTTTTTTTATTATTTATAATTGAAATTTATTATTTTTAACTGAATGCCTGATGAGAAAACAAGTTCGTGATGTCTATAATGTTTATATGTTGAATTGAAGTATTTTATGTAAATTACATAGACAAAAGTCATTGGCATGATATTCACATGAATGTAACCTATCATGAATGACACGTCATCAAAATATCAAAATTTCAACGTAGATTGCATAGAGTAAAAATCGATGTGAATTTATTCACATGAATTCCATACTATTATTTTCTAGTTTCACCCTCATTAAATTTCAACAGTAATTCTATGATTATATATATTGAAATCTATATAAAAGCATGTACGTTCATGTTGAAATTTTGAAAAAAATTTTATTTCAGTTTGACAATAAAATCACAATATTACGTTCATACACGAAGAAAAATGTTTAGTTAAATTAAATGAAATTCTAATGACAAATGAACGATTCAGAATTCTGATTAAATCTACTAGAATTCTAACCAGGAAATTCTGAATTTTAGTTATCTCAATTAGATTTCTAGTACATTTAACCAGAATTCTTAATCATTAATTTTCCACTAGAATTCCAGTTAATTCAACCAAACATTTTTCTCTGTGTGGATATGATGTTAATGAATTTTTGTTTACGTCTAGTTAATGTAAAATGTGGGTTCAATATAGACACCAACAAACCTGTTCTTGTCAAAATGGCACCAATAGACTCACCGGGTCACTCAGTTTCGGAGGATTAAATATTACATTTTTTTTATATAGTAGTTCTATCTGTCACACTGCGTCTATATAACAATATAATGAAAAATATATGACAATAAAAATATACGATAAAAAATAACGATAAAAAATATATTATGATAATACGATAAAAAATATATGATAATATAACAATTTTCGTAATAAGATTTATTGTTATGTATTTTCGAGAAATTATATAACTGCGTTCGAAATGATTTCTGTTAGCAGTTCAACAATCTGATTTGACCTTTCGGGAGAATGCTTTTAGCGGCGCCTTTTCCAACTTCACAGTGTCGCTAACAGAATTACATTGAAGGCCCAATAATTGCTGATAATTCGGATGAACTTCGTTAAGACGCTCATCTGGGCTGGGGCGAAATGCTTTCATTTGATTATTACTCGATTTCGATAACGCGATTATCACGTTCGTAGCGTAAATCGATTGCGTTTTCGTTTCCTCGGAATTACTAGATTACAACTTCAAATAACTGCAGTATTCAAAGTATCATGTAAAATATAGCTTTTGTTATAACGTCTCTGTAATTCAGGCTATTTTGAATAATACTTTATTCTTAACTCAGAAGTGGTCACCTTACTTTTTTACGTAAACGATCGTCAAGGGTGTTTTTACACTCTAATTAAAATCATTATTGTTAACAACATATTGTATATTATTGATTGTTTTCTAATTTATTAGTATTCAAGTATTAATTTAATCACAATTTTTTTTAAAAAGTAAGTAGAAACAAATATAAAGTAGAAGTCTATGTTAAGTTTCTTATTAGACAGCATTTCTTTAAAAAAAAATTTAATTAATATAATGCTTCTTTATTACGGTTTTTTAATAGAATTGCATATTTGAAGATAAAGAATAATTAATAAAAAAGAAAGAGGATATATTAAATAATATTTATACAAAACGATATTTTACATGTATTTTTTCGCCGATAGGAAAAAAGACCCCAGATGTCTATTTTCAGGTTAATAATTCTAAAAAAATCTAATGTCTCAAACCCAATGATTTATAAAAAGCAGTAAACTTATAAAAATTTTTTTACTCCTAAAAATCGTGTCTCAAAAAAGTGGTGGACTCATGACAGATTATAAATTGCTATCAAAATATAATATTATAATTATACTTACTCACAATTTCTCTCCAATTTTACTACATGTAATGATAATATTTTTTGTAAATTGTATATATTTGTAATCGCAATCACGGCATTATGTAAATCTTCCCGCTTGTACTCAACATTTACGACCGATGCTAAGAATTTTAAATGTTCTTGTATACGTTCACAATAGAAGATTCCTAGATTCTCTTACGCGTTTTTACGCGCAAACAAATTCCTGTCATTGCGGCATGACGAAAGGAGCCGAGTTCTCCCCTTGAAACATCTCCGATTGCATTCTTTATCCTAATTAGGTTTACGAGGATTTGGCACGACTAGAGCGACCAATTACTAGTAATTGCGTAAAGATGTCACTTTGTAAGCGGATTGCCGGCGGTTTTGCAGCATTGTACTCCTCTAAGCCACACCACGAGACCAACAACAGCAAGGGAAGGGGACCGTTACTTCTCGCTTCCCCTGTATAGTAACCGACGGTAACAATGAAGCAACGCGCTCCCGGAACGTCCTGCTTAGCCGTCTCCCGAACTCGATTTTCTCTCTCAGAAGAGAAGTATTTTTCTTTCATTGAGAGACGACAGTCGATGAAGCCAGCTATTCGCCAAAAGCTGCTGCGATACTTGTCTACTAATTTATCTGATAACACTGTGATGCTTCTCGCTATCTTCTTGAGCGTGTGCTTGTTACAGCATTTGTCAAGTGTCAGCAAAAAGTATATAAATCTCGAAGCAAAAAAGATTTGAAAAATAAGAAAAAACATTTTATGACAAAATAATTGTTTTTACAATGTAGGCGGCTCTTATAAAAAAAAATGAATTTATAATGAAATAATATAGTATACATATACGGATGATTTACTTATATACATACTGGTTATTCAGGTTATTGCGATAAATGTGACCACGTGTCTCATAATCGATAGCTGCGTTCGGAAATGTCATCCGGATGCCTCGAATTCATCATCTGTCCTCGTTAACATTTAATGTTAAAGGACAGATGACAAATCCGAAGCATCGGAGACATCCGAGCGACGTTTCCGAACGCAACCAATGTTGAATTGGAAAAGACGGGACTTAAAACTTAAAACTCAATTAACTTTTTTTACTGCATTTTTTGTGTATCTGAAGATATACAAAATCAACACAATCATGATGCCAAAACATGTCATATAATGTAATGTAATATAATATTGCCAAATTTATATCTCATATTAATTAAGTAAGAATATACATATTTTAAACGGTTTATATTATATACATTAACTGTTTATATTTGCCCCTTATATGCCCTTCTATATTCCCTTGGTATTATTATTAGTTAATAAGAATCCTTTAATTTAATTTTATGTATTAAAAAATATAAATAAATACATTATTGTAGGCACCAGATTAGGTTCAAAGTTAGCCTCAATCGTATTTGGCTCTTCTTATTTGATTTATTTAGCGTCCAAATTAACTTATTATTGTAATATGTATATACAAGATGATTCATTTTAATCTTAACAGCAAATATTTCGAAAATATGTAGTTGTATCAAAAAACATTTCAAATAAAAGTTGTATGGTATAGATGAGGGACATACAATATGGTGATGTCCCTTTCTATACCATATCATTTTTATTTAGAATGTTTTTTTGGTAAAATTATATTTTAATAATATTTACCTGTTAAGATTAAAATTAATCACTCTGTATATTAAAAAAATTTCATGCACAGGAATAACGACTGAAAAATTATGAGTTGCACATACAGGTGCATAGTATACATGTATGTATAGTATACATAATATATGCATACTCTCACACTTTTACTTCAGCCTAATTTTCCTTATTCGTGATATTTCCTATTTGGACGTTTATGCTTAGATACGTTAAAGCAACAGCATAATAGAAGTAATAATCAGTCAGTAACAATATCGCTTAGTTCGCCCAATAACATCGGCGTATTATTTAAACCACCAACCCGCTATTAAAATTAAATTCTCTTCTCTCGGGTAGAAAATTTACGTACCGTCCATCCGAGGAGGTTTACCGCAGCAATTAAGCCGATAAAAAAAAGAAAAAAAAGGAAGAGAAAAACAATCGGCCATGCTGGCCCGGAGCAAACGTCGCGTATAATAACCGCCTCTTTACGGTGCGCAGGCCACAGCCAGAAATTAAATTAGCTTGCCGTGGCGAAATTGAAAAATCCCTTAAACCGAGGCAACGTGCGCGAAAGTGCCGACAGGAGGGTCGCACGCTGAGGAAGAAGGGAAGGGAAAGACGGAGGATTCAGGTCGGGTAAAAACTCAGCGCGCCGCGAAAACTCGTTTAAAGATGAAAGGCCGGCTAACGACTTATTTTCGATAAGGAAAAGTTAAGGCACTTGCCTCGCGCCACCATTATCCACCGAACCGACCGCCCCCTCCGTAACGGCCCGGAGAAGCCTGGGGTGAATACTCGAATACCATTCGCCCTCGCACGCCGCATTCGTCGTTCCCTGCCGAGGGTGCGGAAGGAAGGAAGGAAGGAAGGAAGAAAAGATGCGCGAGGCTCAGACCTGTAGCGAAGCACAGGAACCATAGTGAGACCTTTTGTCGAATTTTGATGTCTAATATTGTATGCCCATATACGATTGTAACAAAAATTTTATAACTTTCATATAAATTTTTAGAGTTTAGATACCGTGGAGAAAAATATCCTATTTGGAGTTATGCTATTTTTCCTTAAAATGGTAAGTGTATTTTAACAGCAGGTTTCATTTATAAAAATATGTTGTATTTCAAGTTGCAACATTATTCTGTATATTTAAGAAATGATAAAATATTTAAATAGAAACTTTTTCAAACCTCATGACACTTTTCTTCAAATATTAGTAAATTGTTTTTAAAATATGGACATGGAAAGTCACCGCTCAAGGATAAAATTTACATTATAAGAGGCTTCCCATAGAGCACAGATCATTTCAGTAATATTCCAGCAACATTGCAACATTTTATTAATATTCCAGTAATAATGCAAAGATATAACAATATTATTGTAAGCTTATCTGCCGTATTATAGGATGTTACAGTGTTCTAATTTTGAAACTTATAACATTGCTTCAAAAATAAAGAATACATTATAATTAAAAGTATATGTTGCATAGAAAGAAAGTGAAATTACGTATATTTATTGTTAAAATACTGTCTAATTAAAACATTGTTTTAATTTAAAATTTTTTTAATGATCTATTAAAAAGTTGCTAATCTTGAGATGTGTCACTTTTCTTTCAACGCTGAGATATATAGATATATGTATATATATGTATCTCAAATGCGTTCTCTTAAAAATTTTGAATAAATATTATAAATATATTTCAATAAAAAAATTTATATACAGGGTGTCGCATTTAAATGTCCAAATTTCAAAGAAAGACAAAATTTATTACTTATTCATTCACATTTATTTATTCACATTGTCACTTGCTTAATGCAGATATTGTTCAGAAATATTAGCCCCTTGAAGCAATGCACGCGTTGCGTCTTGTACGGATAACTCGTATTATGTAGCCAAACGCTGATCTGATCAACATAATGACCGATCCAACACTCTTTTGTCTGGAAATCGGTGCGCATACTCTAGCACTGCCTCTGAAACATTATCTCTGAAGTCGTACACAAAAACAATAATATTCCAAAAATTACGTTTTGTCTTTTTCGCGATTTTCTCCAGAATGAAGTAAAAACGAGCTTATTTTTAAAGGACTTTTTTTAGTTTATCAATTCCTTACATGCTCTCAAAGTTTGGCCATTTAAACTCAGGACCCTGTATACTGAAAATTTATATATAATATCTAAAATTTATATATAATATCTAAAATTTATATTACTTGTGATTTAAATTTATTATTACTGCGAACACTTTATCACATTATTTAATTTAATTTAATGTGCGATATAAGAAAAATCACATTCGTATATCTGATCATTAGTTGCACTTTGTTAAGAAATTGACATCGCGTCTACTGTTTCCTTCTCTTTTTCCCACCCCATCATCCTCAAAGCCTCTTCTCTGCACGACCAAAAACACAACAGTTGCGCGAGACTCAATTCAATTGCCATGTCAAAACGATGTGAAATGGGATTGATGTAATTTGGTTAGGCGAACCCCGCGTTCCTCTCCTGCCTAAAGTCCATCAGTTGTACAAGGTGTCCGGAACTTCCAAATGATACTTTAAGCGCAGTCTTTATTTCCTCTAAATCACAAATAAATATTTGCTCAATTAAAATATCAAAAACCATCGAAATTCTTTAACGTGCAAATAAAATTGTATATAACTATCGCCAATATTGATATCCGAGGAACAAGAATCGATCTAGATATCTCGTAATCTCATTATTTTTTTTGTAACTTTACTGATAACTGCGTTACTTTTTTTCTTTGATAACTGTAACGAAATTACATTTTTTTGGTAACGGTAACGAATTTTACAGTTACTTTTATCGTTACTTTGCACACGATTGGACACAAGCTACTCATAGTGCTTGAGACTAGGCACCTGTCCGCTGTGATTGATGGTCGTCGATTTTAAAAAAATAACGAAAAGTTACTTTCTCAAGTAACGGTAACTGTTACTTTTTCTATTCGGGGTAACAAGTAACTGTAATTTATTACTTTTAAAAAGTAACTTGCCATTCCCTGATTTTAAACATTATTTTAATCTCAATGCGTTTTAAAAAGCGACTAATATAAAAAATATAGGAAAGTGTAATAGATTTCGAATTGTCTCTCATCAGAATTTGATCCGTTCATCTGAGGCACCCTATACGCGTATATAACTTCCTGCGCGCGTACTGGGTGTTTTGCTGCAAACGACTCGTTCCGGGGCTGATTCTAATGACTTATGAAGTCAAGCCAAATGACCAAGCCGCGTCGCCCTCTTATGGCGGCCCTCCGCTCGTCAACGAAGGACGTATATACTACCGCGTATGTACATCTCGTGCTGCGCCGTGTGCCGCGACAAATCAAATAATTTCACCCTGGGAGAGCTCACAATCACTCGCTTTCGTTTAGTCTGCCTGTCGCATATCGCGCGTATTACGCTTGCCCTGTTGAGAACAAAGAACAACATGGGCCTAAAAGGACATGGAAAAATCAGGGATCCAACTTTTTGAGATTACAGGAGCTTATCGAATTCCAAGCGAATTAACAAATATTGTCAACAATAGACGTGGAATGTCTTTTCTTTTGCATTTCCTCCATTATATATATATATATTACTTTATTATTATATGTTATTCTCCATTATATATTAATTTTGTTACTGCCGTTTTATTTGTTCAACTTTAAATTTGTTGCAAATTTATATTTGCTATATTTTCATTTACGTTCGCTTTGCCTGCTTATATTTAAATTTGTTATTGTAATACAACTTTTGAATCTGTATAACTTTCTCTTTCTCTCTTTTTATGGGATTTTAAAATTGATGTATATTATATAATAATTTACAATTCATATTTAGCGAAAATATAAAATATAAATTTTGGAATAAACTAAAAAATTTTATATTAGTCGTTAATTTAAGATAGTTTATCACATCAGTATAATTAATTATTAGTTAATTGCAGTACAGTTAGTTTAATGCAATAGGAATGCAAGATAATGAAATATTCAGTAAAGAAGAGATTCATGTAAAGATGTAGAATTATGCAAAAAGGGATAAGCGAAAATATAACGTCGCGTCGGTGTGATAAAATTGCAAACGCAAATTCACGACGAGAAGCAAATGGAACCGCGACGACCGCTATTACCAGAATCGTTATTACCCACTCGCAAAATGCTACCTGGGAAGAATCGTTTCGAGAAAACACGAGCGTGATTTACGCGGAGACCCGCCAATCGTTTTACCGATTACGGAGATAAATGCGGTCGATTCGGTCGTCGTTGCACGTCACATCGGGTTTATGACATCGTGAAATGGGTGTGTTCCCATTTCGGGGGTATTCGTGAAATCATCTCGTTGCCGCGGTAAACTTCATTAAACTTCTATTCCGGCTTGCCCCGCTCTTGCCTCAATGGCCGATAATGGGGCGCCCGATGGAAAAATGGCGATGGCTAATTAGAGCCCCGGGACGAGTGAGGAGGACAGAGAGGGATAGTGGCAGGCGTCACTTAAGCTCGAGTATCGCGAACAATCGCGTCCCATTAATTGCACGACGAGATCTAATTAATTCCTGCCCGAGCGGAGTGCGTGGTTAATTAAATTTTCTTATTGGAAACTGCTCGCGCTAAGTGCGAGCGACGAAATTAACGAGACACGTTGTTTAAGCTGCTGTGATTATAAATTTCCTTCGCGTCGATAGATCTCACAAAATCGCGAAAATAGCAATTATATTGTCTATTTCATGCATGCTTATAACAGCTGCGTTCTTTGTAAGACAACTCGCCTCCAATTAATATAGTTGTTACTTCGTGTTTATTATTGTTTATATATATAAATTCACACCGAATTATTATTAAACACTAAGTTCTACCTCAGATCAAATAAAACATTTTTCTATTTAATTGTGTGATAATCACGTATCGAACTAACGTCTTATTGTTAGTTATTCTTTATATTTCATATCGCAACTAGACTGCAGGTTAAAGGTGACATTTTTTGTAGTCTATTATGACCCAGAAAACCAATTAAATATTTTCTTCGTACGTAAATAAAGATCGATCGAATGAATCGAACTGTTTTATGATTTAATGTTGATCGTGAATGCTTAACACAGAGCGACAAGGAAGCCCTAATGCGTGCATGATGACGCGCTTAAAAATTACATTTGTGTTTTAACGCAACAATTAATTTCGATAATATAAACCATAATCTCTGATAACATAATCCATGTGCTGCATTATCCCAATTTCAACGAACGAAGTCGTCGACGTAACAACATCCGCGCGTTTCACCTAAGAGAAACGTCATGGCGACGACGCCGGCGCCACTTTGATCGGTAACCTCGTTTATGGTGACGCTGGACACAGAATGTAGGAAACATCGATAACACCGGTGACGGAAATATCGACTTTTGAGAGCTGCCACGAGCATCCCTCCCCCGTAGCGCGTCCTGCCCTCCCGCGTATCCTACCCTTCTCCCGGACCGGTACACCAGCCCCTGGCAAATCACCCATCATCCCCTTGATTCTCAGTTGCGCAAAAGAGACGAAGAGGACGTGACAGGGAGGACGAAGATGGAAGTGCTCGGGATCGGGCAAGAGAGAAGAAAAGAAGGAATAGGACGAGAGGGTAAGTAAGAGGGAAAAAGAGGGAGGATCGACGAGTCGCGGCGAGTATGGAAGAGTATGGATCGATGGAAGGGAGGGATCGGGGGAGGGCCGACCGCTCTGGTGGCGGTTGAAAGAACCAATTTTGTCCTAATAGAAAAATCCCCAGCGCCGAACCCAATTTATAAACCCGCAAACATGGCTGGCGTAGGGCGCTCGCCCGCTCGCTCGCTCGTCTCACCTCGTCTTACCGCGCCTTCCACGAATTCCGATACACAACTGCGCCGGGATTTGAGTCAGCCATGCACCACGTATCCTGGATAAAGGGGTTTTAAGGTGGGAGTCCTCGGTGACGACGGGGACTGAGAGAGAAAAAGGAAAAGATGGAACAACTACTAACCGCGGTGTGAAGTTTTCACACTTAGTTGAGAGGCAGAAGTCATTCGAAGAAGAAACGTTGGTCCTCGTTGAAGTCACTAACTTTAAAATTATTAGTTAGCCATTTTGCTCAATAATCGATATTGCGAAACAGTATATTCACGTGATATCCTATTTTGGAATAAAAATTTTTGTCATAAATTGTTATAAATTAATTGAATATAAGTATAATATAAAATATAGTAAAAAATATATATGTCGTAATAATATTAAACATCTAACGTTCTATATTAAGTCAGATTTTAATATTTCTCTGATAATAACGCGACGCAGATATAACAAATTTTAATTAAACGTTTGAGGCTTTTTAAATATCTAAATACATACTTTACTTATAAATTGTTCAGACAAAAATTCTTCTGATGTCACTTTGATGAAGCAATTTACTTTTATATTCTACGTTTACTAATTTTAAATAGTCATGAATTATAATTAATGCTTATAAAAATTTTGTAATAATTACAAGTATTTATTATTATTTATTCTTAATATTTGCCATCGCATGCAACTATTTCGTGAGCTGATTATTATTAGTATGCTATTAGCAACGTCTGTGGCTAAAGACAGAATGAGAGGAAAGTTAGTAAACGGAACACATGGCCCGAAAGGGTACTCCCGTATCGGCTACAAAGGTATCCAACAGAGATAAATACGTCGAAACTTCCAGCGCACGCCTCACCTAGTTCTACCATGTATCCTAGGCATATGTACGCAGCAGGAAGCAAGGGTAGTCCATCTGCAGCGATCCGATTTTAAGATAAAGGCTTGTCGTAATCGATTTTAAATTTGATAACGTTTAAGCCTAGACTTCTTCATATCCAACATCTTTGCTATTATAGTATTTATATGTTTCCTACTACCATGCTTACAATTATATTCTATTTCTCACATCCGAATGCAATAAATAACATAGATTATAATAAAAAAAAAAGTACATTTAATTGCGATGTTAACGCAATATTGCTTTTTATCATCTATTAATTTTTAGCAAATTTTTACACATACATTTTTCGCAATTTAATATTAGAAGTACCAATACTATTAATGTTTCTTAAGGCCGCAGAACAGACTTTTGCATAACGCATAACGCATAATACGTAAGCGAATCAACTAATCAGAATCTTTTCTTTCCTCCCATTCCATGGAAAAGAAGAATTTCGATTGGTTGATTCCTTTATGCACTATGCATTATGCGTTATGCAAGAATATGTGCTGCGGTCATTACTAAAAACAAGCGAATAAATTACTGTAAAAATATAAAAAGTTACGATAAATCAAATATTTCGTCAGTATAAAGAACATAATTATCGAAACACAAATAAAAAATTTTCAGACTCCTATTTTTTGCACAAGAAATATAATATTAATTAGGAATGCACCGGATATCCGAAAATTATCCGGTATCCGGTATTATCCAGCACTTTTTTACTATCCGACCGAATAGTCGGATATTATTAGGATCCGGGAATATATCCGGTTGAAATTTTATATCATTAAATTGTTGATTTTTTTATTGTATGTATAAAAATTCTATAATTAGGTATGCATACTCATAATGCTATAATATCTCATACATTGTTGCAAAATTACAATTTTTTTTTTCTACAATTTTTTTAGAAGACAATGAAAATATCGGATGTCCGTCCGGATACCCGATATCCGACGTTACATTCTTTTCAGATATCTGACATCCGGTATCCGGTAATTTTACACACATTCCGGTGCATCCCTAATATTAATCTATAAAATAGAAATAGTCAATATAATAATTCGATAGTTAAATATTAAACGATTAAATTTAAACCAGGTCCAAAGTTAAACAACATCTTGTTCTTTTTCACTTCCAAGTGTATTAAAATATATTATTTGAATACAAAATTTGTGGTTAAAAAAACAACCATATGTTAATCAACCCATTTCTATGGTCAAATTGCTTAGTTTCTAAGTAAACATTAACGTGTGCATTAGTAAACAATAAAGTTTAAGTAAAAATACATTTCTTAAGTTAAATTGTTTAATTCTATTGTTTTAATTAAATTAACGATATGTTGAGTAGGAGCAGTATAGTGACCTACTAGGAATGATTGAAAATTACTCAAATTATAATTTGACATTATGACTTTAGCAGGATGCTTGTAAAATTAATTCATTTAATTTTTTGAACAGATTACCGAGCCTTCCAGAAATTGGGTCTCTGCGAATTCTGAGTCTCAGGACACAGGCGATCTTAGATGGTAGAACATCTCTGTCATTCTCCCTCGATTCTCAATGTTTCGACTGCGTGTTCGCCCGGCATTACTTTCTCTTGACGGCTACGCTTTTAATCGCGCGTACGGCAGCCTGACCCCAGGTCTATGGTCCCCGTAGTTTATTTAACAACGCCCTGGGCATCGGTAAACACGGGTTAGCGAATTGGCCCCAGGGCGAGACCGAATGATAGTTAACGTACCGCTAAACGCCATTGGAGAGGAGAGACCTCACGTCCCCCCATCTCCTGCTGGCGTATAACCAAGGCTCGTATATTGCGTACGCGAGGGGAGCGAAATTTAATTTTGTGCTTTTTGTACACGCCAAATCGTCCTTCCCCTCCTCCTCGCCTGTGCCCGCACGCCACCACCGCGCGTCCTCCCTGTCTTCATCGCGACGAAACGACCGAGGGCAGGGAGGTGGGCGAGCGACGCCGGCGTCGAAGAGATTTCACCGAGCTTTCATGGAGCGTCAGGATGGCATAGCGCAGAAGCATCGTGGTGGCTTCCACGTCGTTTAACACGAGTTTATTTTGCGTTGCTTCGCACAATTCGGTGCAAGGCGCGCCGAAATAGCCGTTCACGTATGCATCGCGACAGCGACCATTTTTCACGCCCGGGCCCATCGGGTCACAATCTAAGCTGACTAAGCTCGCGAATTTATTGTTATTCGTATTCATTACATGTGGACATTAAAGACGCATCTCGCCATAATTAGGACGTATCGCAGACTCAAGCACTTGTTCGTCAAAAAGTAATAATCCAATTTCGAATAATATCCTTAAAATCACATTTCATTACAGCGGGTGTTAACATGACGCTGTGTAATTAATTTTCGTGTGTCGTACACTCACAAAGAAAGTAGAGTTAAATGTTACAATCACGACACGCTTGATACTCCATTTTCTGCCCCTGATCCAAATTATAACTAAAAGCTAACTTTTCATTACAAAAAATTTTTTCGTCCTGTGTCGGCTGCTGATAAAAACTTGACGATAATGATCTTAATTTTTAAAGAAGAAATAAGAAAATAATTTCACAAAATTTGAGAATCTTTCATAATAGAGACTGTAAACGCGACTATTCTCTTGTCGGACCGCTTATCCACAAATTCGCCGCTATTTAATTGAGAATAATGAGGCTTTGATCTACATAGACGACTCTAATGAGAAACGTAGAGGCTTTATTCAATGAATTTCGCAATTCCAATTCACATCCCGCACTCACTGAAAATTCAAGCACGCTTCACTCACGAGCTTCCGCTAATTCGACGTACAAAAGAACACCGCGTCGATCTAACCAATGAAAGAATCATGTATAAGAGCTAATAAAATTTATAGACCGTTGCAGCTCGTCCTTGCGATTTATTCTGTCGCTTCGTAGACATTAATTCATGTGCGAGCCGATAAAATGTACAATAATCGACGCTAAATTGCACATTGGATTATCTCGTTACGGTAACGATAATCTTCGTCACGGTTGTGAAGGCCGTGAGGTGCTCCTAAAATGAGAAGTTACTGCGCGAATGAGAAACGAAGAGGAAGAGAAACAGAGAAAGAGAAAGAGAGAGAGAGGGAGAGGGAGAAGGAGAGAAACAGAGAGAAAAGGAGCGAGCGAGATGGCACAGAGATGGTTGACTTGATGAAATCATGCCGCGAGAATTAAACGGAGGATACCCCCGGCGTGTGTCGGCGTTGCGGGCGTGTGGAGGCACGAGAGGACTCGGGCCCGAGCTCCAATTGGCGGGAGCAAGACAACGGTAGGAGTTGACTGCAGTGTATACACAGTTAATTAAGCTGGAGTACCACGGCGGAGCCGCCGGAGGAGGAGCGGGAGAGATCCAGCCAGAGAAAGAGACAGACAGAGACAGAGAGAGAGAGAGAGAGAGAGAGAGAGAAAGGAGGAAGCAAGAGGAAGAGCTGGATGGAAAGCAGCGAGAGGAAAACAGAGGAAGTGAAGTTGAACAGAGATAGCGAAAAGAGATAGAGAGAGGAGAGAGAGAGAGAGAGAGAGAGAGAGAGAGAGAGTGAAAAGCAGAGGTCGGACGGAGCAAATGCGCGCTGCATGGAGAGAGGGACAGAGGGATGCGCCGTTCTGTCCTGTGGGCTGCAAACGTAATTTGCTCTCTGGATATGCAGTCCCAGCGGTTCTCACCGTGGCTAGTAATAACGCTGCCTGTCACACCGCGATATTTGATATTTTGCTTTTTTTTCCTTCTTTACGTGGAACGGGAACCGTCAAAATTTTCCCTTTGTGTCGATAGAAATGTCGGATAATTGAAAGGCGCGTACGCGCCTCGAGACACTCGGCTTAATAGGGAGGAAAAGGGTACCTTGAGCTATTCCGACATTAGAATCTTTTGCGTTCGATGTACGCTAATTGTCGCGTTATTATTTAGTTCGCTGGGAAATCTCTCTCGAGACAACTCGCTTCACGGAAACATCCACATTTCCTCTATCTCTTTCTCTCTCTCTCTCTCTCTTTCTCTCTCGTAAGCGAGACTGTGCACGAGCCAACCTTCGAATAGGACCTTCGCACAGCGTGCATCTCACTTGTGCGCCCGTTGTACACAACGGATTAGGCGGTAGTAATCCGCAGATCCGACCTCAAAGAGCGCCACCCGCTGCGAGTTTTCCCAAAACCTGTCGTGAAATCCGTCTGACCGCTTTATAATAGAAACGAAAACGACTACTGTGGCCAAACAAGCTCTCTCGTGTCGAATCGACAAGATCCATGAATTTCGCGGTGGGGCTTGCTCGAGAAACGGAAACTGCACCCCGGAGTCTCGTCTTTTATTCCACGCTCTGTCTCGATTCGCACCTCGAGGAGAGTCTTTAGAGAGAAAGAGGTGGGGAAGAAGCGGAGGAGACAAGGAGAAAGGAGGACCTCAAGAGAGAAAATTGGAGCGGATTTTCGAGCTTGAGTCGCCGAAACGAAATTAGACTTATCTTGATCATCGCAGATCCGTGCGGACAGCTGCACTCGCAGTACAGTTGAAGAATGAAGACGAAGAGCGGTCCTTCCTTTGTGGCTCCATACTCGCGTCAGATTTGCAAACAGTTTTCGAAAGAAGCGTGCATTCGAGGCCACGACGTTGCTCCTTTCGACGGCCGGACACGCGCC
This sequence comes from Mycetomoellerius zeteki, assembly GCF_001594055.1. Classification (NCBI taxonomy): domain Eukaryota; kingdom Metazoa; phylum Arthropoda; class Insecta; order Hymenoptera; family Formicidae; genus Mycetomoellerius; species Mycetomoellerius zeteki. The sequence continues at coordinate 475,506 of NW_017257338.1, forward strand.
ATTGTGAAAACGACCGATAGGAACCGATGGCGGATCTAAGAGCACGCCACAATGACATAGTCGAGAAGTATCAAATGGGAAAATCTCGATACACAGAAGCCGAATTTACGGTAATTTTCGATGCGATTCGTTTGCCGATGGATCGAGAATGATAGGAGGAGAATAGCGAGTTTTTGTACAATTTCAAACGTCGCTTTGACGTGGTGTCGAATGTCTTTTATTCTGAAGAATGCAGCGCATTCATGCAGATGAGATTTCCTTCGACGGCATGAAAATATCATTTAACTTAATTGCTTGGTAGTTGATAATTATCCCCCGACTTATTTACAAAAAACCAACAAGTTCCAACAAATTATGATTATAACAAAAAATATAAACGAGAGATTCATTAACTTTCTCTTCATTATAAAGTTAGATTTTATCATATAATTCATAGAAATATTAATCTTATAGGTACATACAAAAATATCTAATATAAAATATTTATATACAAAATATTATAAAATATTTATCTTTACTTATATAAAAAAATAAAATGCTATAAAATATTTATCTTTACTTAGACGATGTCTTCTATAAAAAAAAACTATACTTTTTCTTAATATATTTATTAAATTATATATTATATTTATTATATCACTTTTATTTTAAATTATTATAACTTTTCTCATTTCAACTTTCTCAACATTTCTTTATTTTTAAAAATTATCTTTAAAAGACATATATGTTAAGAAGAAGTCTTGTTTTTAAAAAATGTCTTGTTTTTCAAGTCTCAATAATTAAAATTACTTTATGTCTTTCTGCGTAACAAAATTATATGCGCCGTAGCTTCTCTTTCCTCTAAAAAAAAATCGTTAGTCGTCAGTGCTTCGGTTAAGTCGAAACGTTTAACGGGAATAGCTACCTGGCTTTATCTGGGGACCTCTTAAGAGTACGCCTGGAGATCACTGTCTCTCTTTGTCTGGAAAATTAGCTAAAACTGGAGCTAAGTGCACCGAAGCGAAGTCGAGACGAAACGGCCACGGAATAAACGCGTCGATCTAACACAGGTCGATCCCTCCGTCGAGATATTTATCGCAGTAAGTGGGATCCGGTTAAATGCAACTCGTGATCTGATTTCTGCGGGACCTAAAAGCTTTCCTCGCCCGTCTGACTGGCCCCACGAGGGCTGCGAGCCAGATTCGTAGCGCAGATTTGGCGCCGATGAAAACGACATTGTCGAAAAAAATTGTTCACGGGATATTCACGCGCGTGTGCGAACATAATACGCGCCCAAGAAAGCACGTGGGAATTGTCTCAGTGCTACCTTTGAAACGCGACATAAAGAGACATATTGCTTTAATTAATTAAATCGATGTCGACTTGCCGAATCTCGATTTTCTCTTTTCTGCCTGTTTCATCCTCGAGTTTAAAAATGGCATTGTTTATAAAATGTTATCGACTTTATATTGATAACAAATTCAATCGTTAATCTTTTATTAACTACTGCGAAAGTAATAATAAAAACCACGATTAGGCCACGATTGCCACTTTTCTAATTGTTAGTGTTCCTCTGGAGAACTCTTCTGCCGGAGATCTCGCTATCCTGCCGGATATTGATTGCCACTATCAAAATTGTTTCTGTCTTGCGTTCTCTGAAAGAAAGGTCACCAGATCTGACCCTTTGATCGGAAATTTCTTTTCAAAACTGAAAAAAAATCGACGTATGCGCCTAAAAAAAAACTCATCAAAATTTTTACGGTTAGCCGTAAAAGTAAAAATTTGTTAAAAAAGTCGGAGTCTCCGGTCAAAAATTGAAGAGATAGCAATCGTGATTAAGACATGACTAGAATAGGCTGAGAAATTCTAATTAAATATGATTAATTATATTTGAAATTACATTATGATTTTGATTTTCAGAAGACATTTTGTTATAATAATGAGATAAAGAAAGAATTATTTTTTATTTCTCATGTTTACTAAATATAAATAGAAAAGAATATATTGAAAAAATATGTTTGAAACGGAAGTTCATACGCTACGAACTATAAAATTCATACTATAATTAAACTAAAAATGAACGAAGTTTAAATTTAAAAAAGGGGCTTTAAAGTTTAAAATATTTTGCGGTATTATTAACTGTACTTATCTATTATATATTTAAGCTGAAGATGACTCAAATTTAGAGTCGAAACGTACGAGAATTATTGTAACTATTAAATTTGTTCTCGCATTATAAACAACTTGCGATTGACTCCTATGATCTTGTTTATATTACTTTTTAGTTGCGTATTAAAATATTTTTTGGAAGGAAAATATTTTTTGGAAGGAAAATATTTTTATTATGTTTTTAAGTTTCTGTATGAGTTGGATAATTTCTACATGTAGAAAACTGCGAACCAGAAAAAACGGAAAATTTTTTTCGTACGTTGTGGGTTTGTCATGTAGCCAAAAAATATTTGCGAAAATTTTCGACGTTTTATTGTGAAAGCTTAAAATTTTTCCTACAAAATTATTATTTAAAAATGTTCCTACGATTTTTTATTACTGAGTTGTCGTGGATCAAACAAAAGGAGCATTTTAATTCTAATTACATATAACTTTGTTAAAAATCATTGTAATTAAAAAAACAGATTCTTGAAGTTGAAACCTTGCTCTATCAAATACGAGTAGTATATTGCCAATTTTTTCAAAAGTATGTAGATATGATACAAACGAAGTAACACTTTTGTTCCAATCTAAGAGATCTATCGAACAATAAAGAAAGTGGAAAAGACAAAGAAAAGAAAAAGTATCCTTATTGCTCAGATTGGAGTTTTTCATTTTTTTTTTTACATTTTGCAAATTATTCTTCCTTTCTAAAGCCACGTGATCGTAAACACGATCGTAAACGCGTGAATGATGAGCAAACGCAATATCGATACTGCCACCATTGTGATTCATCCTCGCACTGAGCTTGGTTCTTTTTCGCGATCGGTGCAATGCATACATATACAATTCGATTACAGTGGCGCATTTTCGGCGACGTGGCCCGGCGCGGCCGCGCGCGAACGAGCACACGCGGGGGTCTTTTCTATAACGGAAGAGAAACGCGCGAGCGCGAGCACTCTCTCCGCAACGTATAATTTGCCTCGATTTAGTCGGATCGATTTTGAGTAGCTACTGTTTCGCTACAGGCGGATATCTTTTGTGGCGCGGTTTTGTGGGCGTACACTTCCCCCCGGGCTAAAACGCCAAATGGTAACGACGATACGCGGAATCGAACGTGGAATGGGAAACGGGGATTCGTTTTGTGCGCACGGTTTTCGGCCGGCGCGACACTCTCTCAAAAAAAAAAAAAAAAAAAAAAAGAAACAATTTCCAACGTGGATCCGCCATTCTGATAACCGGAAAACGTTCACTTCTCGTCTCTTTGTCGCGAAGCTAATTTTGGGAGTTTGCGGAAGGAAATAACGGTAAAACAGAAAAAAAAATTCTGCTTCAAAACGCTATAAAACTGTTTTCACCAAAATAAATTCCCGTCTTATCGTACGAGCGATTTCGCGATAATATTGATTGCATCCGCGAATTGGCTCAAGATAGCTTTGATAGTTAAATAAGTAGTAACGACATTAAATTGTGAAATTGATAAAAATGCTATTGGTCCCGATAATAATCGCGAATCTACGGACATAATATTTGTTTTTAAACGAGAGAATTTATTTGAACTTGTGACATTTCTATGTGTCAAAATTGTATGCACATATGACGCTATACAATACATACACAATCATTAATGTAATGCATAATATTATGTAAATATACTAATACTTTGACAGCGGCCAATAAAATAAATGAGGCTTTATTTTAATGTATCGTACTAAATTTTAAATATTGTCCATGTAGAAATAATATTTTTGTTTGTTAATTCACCGCGGTAAACAGTCGTTTACAGAAATAAATACTTTGCTGTCGGAAAAGTCATTTCAAATGTGGTAAATATTTTTAGTTTCCCTGAAAGACCGTAAAAACTTTAGTAAAGTCTTTGGATTCTTAATGTCCCGAATAAACATTGATTTTCATGCCAACATTAAAAGTTAAATTCATCAAATTTGCAATTTGCATCGGTTTTAATTTTTGAGGAGAAAGCGAGTCGCCTATAGAGGAGGTACGAGCCGAAACGACCGTCACGACGCAAGTAGGCGCATAGGTGAATCACAGACAAAAGCGCGGCGCGTAAGGTCCCGCGGATCCGCGGGGCATCCAGAAGCGTAGGAGGCTTGGCGTAAGCGGTAAGCTTTACCTCATTTCTGGCAATTACAGGGGATGCCAGAATCCGCCGCAAGAATCAACCCACTCCGGCCGCGTGTGTGTACCATCCACCTCTGTTTAGGTGAACCACCCCTTCGCGGTGCGCGTGTGCGCGCGAACTCGCTTGTCCTGTGTTCGTCCCTTACACGTACTTACTCGTACACGCGCAGGTACATGGGCGCACACAACAGCATACCCTCGTGACGTTCACACGTACACCCTTAGTGGGGACGAGACGCGGCGTACGGCGTCATGGGAGCCCGTCTACCCTCCTCAACCCCTGCGGCTACCCCGTCCAGGAGAGAGGGTTACCTCGAAAACCGATCGGTTGAGTACCACTGATCTCGCCATGTTCCCGGATCCCTGCCGCAATTGGTCGCAAACCCGACGAACGGCGTCCCCGATTCGTCGAGCCAAACCACGCCTCCACGCGGCTCATGCCTGGACCACCTCTTTCACCGGCGAGTAGTCTTCGGGAGTAGTTGTGTACAGCTGCAACAAAGGCCACCCTGGTAGACGACGGCCGGCTAGTCCTCGTTGACACGACGCACGCTCAAGAGCTTCGACCCTAACGGGAAAGATTCTACCTAGCCATCTGACGCCGGCGAAAGTTAATAAGCGAGGACCAAATCGGACGCTCTATCAAGAAATTAGGGGATACGTTTCCTCCTGTAAACGGTTTTACTTTTCCTGAAATAAGTAAGCGATTGCGGTGCAGTCAAGAAATCGTTAAAAGACTCAGATCTTGGACGACAATGTGGTGTTAGTAAACAATAGCAAAGTACTCCACTTTTGAAAACTGATCGATACTGGTGATAAACACTTGGGAAAATTTAGATGAAACATCCGTTTCTCATTGATTGTCTGAATGATTATTAGAAGAGACAGGTCAGTTCTATGTTGACAGAAAATGTTGATAAAAGTGCCATGATCTATACCATGACTTGTGAAGAGGTGACGTGTGATTACGGAGATTTATTACGAAATTTAACTTCGTATATCGAATAGGTTTCGTTCAATTTTGCGAGAGAGATCAAATATTGGAGTGAATACATCTATAATCGAATTTGATTTCGCGGTTGTTCAAGCCAATGACATGATCTTGTTAATTGATTGACACAGGCCAAACATTCTGGCACGACTAGAAAATTTTTAGATCTATAAAGAATTTATAAATCGGATATCTGAAGATACCTACGTTTTATAAACATTACTGACGAACTCAAGCAGTGCGTGATGTTGTTCGAAATGCACTTCACGGTGAGAGACACGTGTGCCAAAGAGTTTTGTCGTGCGATCGTCGAGCTTTAGTGCATCCGCAGAGTCACTCACGAAATCTTTAACCGTCGGGGGTGGTGATCCCGACTCGAAGCAATCCCCGGGGAGATTCTGCTGAGCGAGTTTCCAACAATGGATTCCCAGCAACTCGTCGACACGGCTTCGCAGAATAGTCAAGACATCGTTTTACCAAAACCAGCCAGCAGTACACCGCGACATAGCATCGACGCGATCCTCGGATTGGCCAGCCATAAAAGAACTCATCAGGAAATGGAGGACACTAGTCGCGACACGCAGGAAAATACCGGTACCAATTTACTTATTATAATCTTAGGTCTGCTTTTTATTTCTGCACTAGACCGCACTAGAATTTTTTCCACTTTTGCCAAATATAATATCAACCATGCCTATTTCACTTTAAGTTTCAAAAGTGTATACTGATTCAGTTATAGAAAACAGATCTCTTATTATATAACATTAGTAATATATGTAATATCCGAATTGAAGTTAAAGATCTGATTAAATGTTTATTTTTCGCCTTTAAAATTAAAAAAATTTTAAATAATAGCTTTTAAAATAACAGCTTTTTCTTTTAACATTCTGACGTTTAATATTTTACAATTTCGCGACGAATTTGACATACATTGATTAAACTAAAGTATCGATATATTGGAAATGTCTTTGATTTGTCAAAATTCAAGATGATATTAGCACAATTTTGTATATATATCCGTGATACGCTTAGATCTCTCAGCTAATTTAATACAAATATGAAAATCTTTTTCTTTAGCAATTTCTCTGCCAAAATTCTTGTACTAACGCAACGCAAATCTGCAAATGATTTTGTCGCTTTCTCGAGCCGACGGATTGATTCACGCAGAAGTTACTCCTCAACTTTCTGAGCTTTCCTCTTCGTGAGGCATGCAAAGTACTGATTAATTACACAAATCACCTAATTACAAAACGCTACTGAAATCCGTTACAAATACTTTCGAAATTCATTAACAATGCAGCTTCAATCGTTCGTCTCATCCGATTATTTTGATGTTGTTTATGGTTTTATTAGTCGCCATCACATCATTAATCTATCACTATTCATTATCCTATCTAGCTATTAATTAAAAATTTATTATACAGTTTATGGAATCCGTTTATTAATTATTAATTAAATCATCAATTTTTAATTTCTTTTAAATTTATAAGATCTCTGAGAAATTGTTTAATTTTGGACACATTTGAGAATTAATGCTTGAAAGTAATGTTTGGTCGAATATATTCGGATATAAACTTGTGGTATCACTGCCCCAAAACGAAAAATCAATAGCGCGTTAATAGCATAATTGCTAGAAAACCTAACTGAATTTCGACCGACGGTCGCATGTAGTTTTCCACGAGGTCTGATTATTTTTTCGCATTTACGGACTAATTCGATTAGCAGACTAAACCATTCCACTGTCCGTCTGTTGAATCTTGCATCCTGCCGGACAGACACGATCAAGCGCCGCGAGTTCGCTTTGCTATCCTGTCTGGCAACTGCGTTACGGCCAGTTAATGCGGTTTGATCGAGTTTCGATTAATTATCGCCGGGATCGCGTTTGATCGATGTACATGTCCTTTATAGGAATCCCGAGAACAAAATTTAAGAAAAATAATTGAGAAGAGCATAATAGAATTAAAGGAGTGATTTGGACATTCAAATACGTGGTGCGATGCAATAATTGTTCAATAATGAAATTAACAGCAATTATCAATTTGTCACAAAGCAATTTCTTTACATTCCTAGGAAAAAAATTAAGGAAAATAATCGAGAAAAGTATAATAGAATAGAATCAAAGCAGTGATGTGGACGTTCAAATATATGACGCGATGCAATAATTATTCAATGATAAAATTAACAGCGATTATAAATTTATTACAAAGCAATAAAAATTATATAATTATTGGAATATTATTGCAAAACGATAGTTGATCTTAACATTGGAAAATCATTGCTGTTTTATTTAACTAAGCGCATATGTGCTACATTTTATCTCATACAATATGTATAAAACTAGTAGAGTTTTCCATTAGAAAGTTTTACAGTTCTTTTTTTATGAAATTAAAGTGTTCATCAACTGGCTTTCTAGCAAGAAAAAGAAATATTTATAACTACACGTCATTTTATCGAGGCAAGATTATAACATTGCACTTACATACGTATACTTTATGATTGACGAAAGTTGTAACTCAATGAAATAACGTGTAATGGCATAGATAGGTATGTGTAGATCTAGATAATAATTACGCTCTTTGCGTGATTTTCTACCGTATTGATAAAATCAATTTACCGCACACTACTTCTTCACCTTCTCACGAGACATTTATGAGTCGCATTATTTAATTTACGCCGTATTTTCCGCGACCGTGATAAAGATTTATTCTAACAACGCAGCAACTTTATTTTTATCACATCGAAATAATTAACGTCTATACCATTTTATCGTACGACCATGATCCATATGTCGATGATTAATGTTTTTGAAGACTATAGCGGCTACAATGTATATTAATCATCGCGATACATGATTAATAATTTGAATCTCATCCATAAGTACCTATAGAAAAATCTTATGTAAGTATTTTATTCATTATTCTATTTAGTGCTGAAATAATCATGTTTTATAGAAAGAGAAAAAGAAGAAAAGGAAGACGTGTATCTTTTATTAAATTATAAAATTATAAAATTTTTATTACAAAATTAAACACGAAGATAAAAAGCGTTAACATGAGAAGATAAATTATACAACAATTATTAAAACAGACAATTATTAAAAGTATGTTTGTCCTCCTAAATTATAATTAGATATGATTATCTTTCAATAGAAGCTTAGATTCTCTCCTCCCTCTTCCCCCCCTCTCTCTCTCTCTCTCTCTTTCTGTCTCTCTAAATGGCATAATATAAATAGAGCTCAAATTAATTTAGAACATAAACTATAATTATCTTTTATTTAAATATATGTATAAAGTTTAGAAGGTTGCGGATAATATATTGTCTAAAGCCTCAATCATTCGGAGAATGTACACAGGTCTTGACCTCAATTTCCTGCGCGGAACCGATCTTACACCTGTCGTGGACACTGGGAGCATAGAGTCTCGTCGGTAGCATTATCCCAGATCTACAATAGATTTTTAAGCCTTAAGTCATAAGAAATGGACGAATCATAGTCGATTATTTTCCTCGAATTCGATTGTAATTGGTCAATTTCTTAAGACTTAAGGCTTAAAAATCTATTTGTAGATCTGGAGTTAGCGTATAATTGAAAAATCATTGATATCGCGACGTAGATCTACTTCTCCAAATCCAAACTAGACATGCTAATTCAACGTCGAACCGAATCGAGCGATCGACCGACCGACCGACCGACCAGGACGGTCGGTTATAGGTGGAGCGTGCTCTCGCTCGATGAAACATATATCCGATAATTCCTGTTTCGAGACACTTTCGTCTCGGCTCGCCTACGCTGCCCGCGAACTGTCATTCGTGTCATTCTGAAAGTGCGCGCACACACAACGGGGGCGAGAGCGCGAGTTATCGACGCAACACTTTCGGCGGAAGGGTCGGAATCGACAAAACAATTTTGTGCCGGCGCTACCATTATTGGTACGATACGCGGACGAAAAAAATGGGCAAACAGCTATCGGATATTATCGCCGTAAGTGATATAAATTAGCCGGAGCACATTCGCGTTTCCGCAGCCAAAAGCACGCGAATCGATATTGTTGCGCTTAATTTTCAACGAAGCGTTATATTGTTTCTCGCAATAACAATAGTTTCCGCTCTAACTAACAATGGCATAAATATCATAGTGTGAGTATTGAAACGCTTATTCCATGCCAATTGTTTATAAGTTTACTTTAAAAAATTTGGGAATATTAAAGATTAGAATACATATTGCTATGATGTTCACAACCAACTCGTTCACTTTTACATCAGGCTTCTAAAATGAACAAGGCTATGATTGTCATGATTTTTTAAACATAAGTCCAGTTTATTTATGATCAATACTGAGAAAAATGTGTTTGCTGACTATTGATACGATAAAATAATTTATGATTAGAAACTTAATTTTTATGTTATTTCTATAACGTTTTTATTGCTGCTATAATATTAGTGATAATATATAATTATATTCCGTAATTACGTTATATTATTATAGTAATAATAATATTTATAGTTCTATACCAAAAAATATATAGTTGAAAATGGCTATAAATTGTAATTAAATTAGTAACTGTAACCTTTTGTTTCTCTCAGTGTAAAATCGATCAAAAAGATGTTACGTGTAAAAGAATTCATATTATTCGCGATACACATGTATTTTAAATAATTGTATTAAGAATGTATTTCGATAAAATTAGATTAATTCTTTAATTTTACAAAACATGTATAATGAGGAGTTTGGTAAACATAGTAACGCAGCGTTGATCAATAAAAAATTTATTGCTTCGTTTTTCAGGACACTATTTAGAAAACGATTTTCATTACATTTTATAAATCAAATAACTCGTAATCTTATCGGAAGTAGAAACGTCGATAAAAGAAATTACGTCGAGAATTGGAAAATAAACGCATAAAAAATAAAGTCATTCTTATCTGATTCCAAACTATAACAAGCCTGAATAAGCCTGTCAAGCTTAATATGTCTGACGTAGGATTAATTGTCGGCGTTTATTCCCGGGGATTTACGTTGATCATTTTCGATGGAAATTATGGAGAGGCCAGGTGGAGACCAACCGCAAGAGAGAAATATGCTAAGAAAAAGACGGGGGCTGCTTAGCCGAGACCCAATCTTGTCCCGCTAATCGAATTATCATTAATTATGATACCGTACGCGCGGAAAGAAAGAAGAGGTAAAAGGCGAGGGGACCAGCCGCCACTAATAAGTATGGAGAAGAGCGGGGGAAACGACGAGCACGAGGAAGACAGAAAAAGAGAGGAAAAAAAATGGAGAAGAGAGGAGAGATAGGTGGAAGCGGCTTTAAGTCGCTTCTTAAGAGGTGAATTGACGTGCCTACTAATGGATCGTGCCTGCCTCATCTTCTTTCCTCTTTGCGCGCTTCATCTCCTTCCTCTGCTATCACTCTTGTAGTTTTAACGCGGGGCTAACAGGTCTGTTATCCTCAGTGGGAATCGGTCGTCTACTGTGCGGCCGCGATTGATCGAAATTAACTCGCTGGAATAACGAATGACCGCTGTCGCATCGTGCGCGCGCGAACGCGATATACGCGTTATTTGTACACGTGTCACCATGCTACATTGTCAATTTGGTATTTGTCAGCCCCCCGTTTTAGCTCCCGCTCTCCCGAAATAAAGTCAAATCGCATTAAGCATAAATCGCCGCCAAAGTTAGATGGCGAAGCGGTTGAGGTTTATTGATGCGAGATGATTGCTACCATATTAACCTCTGTGTGTAACTGGTTTTTTTTGTATCCGATTTATAGCAAGCGACAGCTAATATGTCAATACATAAATAATATTTATCAAATATTGTCTTTCACTATAGAATCGATGACGCAAATTTTGCTGACGAAGCTTGAAACTGACGTTTTCATATAAATATAGAATCTCACAATATATATATATATATATATATATATCCCTCATGACGATAACTTGTATTTTTGTTCATTTCGAAACTTTACACATCCTTTATTTTCAACAAATCTAGTATGTGGTATTCCTGTATATAAGTATTCTTCTTAAAATAAAAACGAATGTATAATAAAATATTTACACCGATACAACTGTTAATCTAATATTACTGCCATGCACATGAAAGAAAGGGAGAAAGAGAGAGAGAGTCCTTTTCTTTTTATTTAAATCGGAGTGCTCACTGTTCGCAAATAATTCTCCGTTTTTACGTGTAATTCATCGTAATCATTAATATTGCAGTATTGGAAAGATATATTGCAACTTGCGTTTATTACCCTGGCCGATGAAAAGGATGGAAAGCGTAAGATGGATAATGGCGGGGTAAGCCGATTAAACAACGTATTAGTCGAACAAATGCGAAATCGCTTTCAGTGCGCGAGATTAATCCCGCGACATACGCGAACAGCGACGTTAACACACTTCGAATTAATTCTTCGTCGTGTTATACGAGTTTCCCAGCGATTGTCTAATTCCTTTTAACGCCATGCTAACGTCGTTAACTTTCCGCTTCATAATTTCATCATCTGCCTCGCAAGTTTCACAATTATTCCGTCTAATTCAATTCCCGATACTAAGTCATCTTTCCGAGAACGAACCTGTAATTAATCGTATGCGCAACTGATAATATCCATGCTAATTACGATAAACCGCCACGACAAATTATCTGCAACGAGATCTCAAACGTGCTATTTATTCGCAGTAAATAATTAATTTCCCAAAATGTGCGGCGAAAATTACTCACCTAGAGGAACTTGATCAGCATTTGACAAAAACAAAATCACTTTATATTAAAAAACAATTAAAATAAAGTTTGTACTTGTAAGAAGATAAGTTGAGAGGAAAGCTTCTTTGAAAAGTATTAATAATCATCTAACGATCAAATTATATAACTCTTCGACAAGTACATGAAGTTATAGCCATTAATATAGAATGGACGAATAATAAATTGAATGAATATCCGGAAAGGTTGCTGAAAGAATTATTTGGCAAATATGGTAAATGAATATTTTAAATCAAAAAAGCACTAAGTACGAAAGATCTTGGTGCTTAATAAAATTTCTATGCGAATTTTTAAATACATTTTCTTCAAATTGTACATCAAACGCAGCCGGTTTTAAAACTAAAGTTGGAATAGTGACATCACAAATTAAATTAGTCAATAATTCAATGATTAAATGTAATCTTAAAACGCTGCAAAGAATATTTTATGTGTGAATAAATATTTTGTTCTATTTTATCTTTTTTTTTTTTTTTGGAAAATTCAATTTTTATTTTTTTCGCTGACATGACTCGCGTTATTACAATTTCATTACTTATTACGCGCGTATGTGCATGCACTACCTCGCGCCATCTGATTCGAGTTTGTAGGAAATATTTACGACTAGCTTTTACTGCTAAATTAACGCTAATCTGATCGCTGGCTCTGATATACGACCTACTCGCACTTATCAACGTGCAACTACAACTTCGAATAGAACATCTACATTTTGCAATAAGAACATCTACAATATAAATCAATATGTTTTTATAGCATTACACATTTATTCAAATATAGTACTTTTTATCATTGCAATGCCTTCTTTTTTCCGATTTGTTTACTTTGAAATTCAAACAGTCTTAAAAAGCAAATACTCAAACAAAGAAAGAATTAAGAAAAAAGAAAAGTAAATTGGACCAAGATTAAAGTTAATTTACATTGGAATAATTAGATAGATATCATTTTACAATTGCATTTTCATCTACATTCAAAGGAAAACATAATTGTAGCGACTATAAAGGTGTCCTATACAGTTTCATATGTAGAATTAATGTATACATATATAGTGGAGAGAACTATTTTATTTTGCAACTAACCATAACAATTTATTCAGCTTCCTATAAAATATAATGGTTCTGTAAAAAAATATGTGATTATGTAGAGAGAATGGATGTTCTTACAGAAATAATTATGTGTCAGGAGACAAGTATCTGGAAAACATATTACAGCATCGTTACAATATCCCTTTCAATTATATTTATAATCTAACAAAACCAACTGATAGATTTCATTTCCGGCCCGTTATTTTGAATTTGTCACTTCTAACATCGGATTCAATTTTTGTGACTCCCAAAACCCTCAAGTACCGAGTTTCATCAAATTTTAAAAAATGTAATATTATATTTGTCCGCCATATTGGATTCATTATCTTAAATTTTCAAAATTTTCAAATTTGAATTTTGGATTCAAAATCGACCCCAAATCTCCCGAGTGTCAATTTTCGTTGAAATTGACTTGATAGATAAATATATGTTGTAAAACCTTAATCATAATTAGTTTATCATACAATTAGTACCTAATACTTTTCTCACAGCAGCGATTCGAAATTTTTATAGGTGTAATGTCTTGATGAAGTGACAAAATCAATCCACGCCCGGAGCTCCTAAATACCTTAAATTTATGCACTATTGGTAACGTCTATATTGCAAAAAGTTGCACTGGTTCTACGGACCTAAAGGGTCGCGTCGCGTCGCGTCAACCCGGAGCACCACACATAAAAGCGCTTTGTTAGGGAGAGCAATTTCGATCGCGTGACAACACGCGGGGTACGACCATGAGGTATACGTGAGAGGGAGGGGGACATCAGTGATTACGTGTAATTTTATACCCATTTATTGCTAGGGGGTCTTGTTGTTTTTTCGACAGCAAACTTTTCGCACTTACCAGATCGCAAATTGAACGCAACCCCGCAAAAAATGGACAAGTCGAACTCAATCGTAGATCTTTACACACGTATAGATTCGTAGCCGACACATCACATAACGCTACTTTCTTTTTTGGAATATAACCGTTATTAAAGTCACTGGATAAACAATAAACTGGATAAGCAATAAACAAGTCTCCTCAATACATAATTAATATCATAAGCATACATTTTATACAACAAGAAATATCTGTTAGATAATTCCTTGCGGAATTTATTGTTTAATTTACGTTGTAATCAATGTTTTCGCTATTTTCTTGCACTCAGAAAAAAACGGTAATAACAATTATATAAGTGATAACTATACCAGTTTTATATTGTGTAGCATTAATATTCATAATTAAACAAATTATTTTATTAATTGCAATAACTATAAAATGTTTTGACGGTCCCACAAAATTATTTTCAGATTTGTATCTAAATTTTTAGATGCTTTAGTAAAATCGTGCAAAACCGTCCTTTCCGTGTACAATTTATAATTTACAATTTGTAAAATGTAGTTAATTGTCATCTATATGTATAATTGCTATTATGTTCTTTTCGTTTAGTGTGATAATACAGCTTTCTCGTAGCAATAATTGTCACAAGGCCGATTAACCTAGTCGAGATTTCGGCGACGATTAAATATGCAAAGTTCTTCTCTTTAATTGCGAGCGGATGGAAACACACGACCTCGGGGTCGACATCGTGCCGTTCCGCGCCAGTTTAACTGAATTATCGCTGCGATCAAGGCTTGCGAGTGGTAATTGGCGCGCGTGTGTCGCCGATCAATCGTACACCAAGCATCGCGGAATCTATTTTACTGCTCTCGGATACCGAAATGCCTCGTGATCGATAGCTAAGACTGCACCGAGACGGAAGTCTGCGCAGATATAGAGGATACGTCGAGGAAGAACCGTCGAGGAAGGGGCGGGGAGGGCGAGTAAACACAGCATGGAAGGGAACGAGTGAGAGATGTACAGGTATATACTGGCAGACACGGCGGAAGTAGAGAGACGCTCACGCGCGGTACAGTATTGGCGTAATTTGTGCAGCGATTAGCAATCGGTACGTCATTACCACGATTAATATTGACGCCTGGATAATTCAGGGCGCGGGTGTGTGTGCGAGCCGTCAGTCAGTCACTCCGCCTACTTGCTTGCCTGACTGCCTGCCCGCCTGTCTGCGTGCGTGCGTGCGTGCGTGCGTGGGTACCTGCCTGCGTGCGTGCGTGCGTGCGTGCACGTGCGTACATCACACGCGTGCAGACCGCGTTCGGCGGACTGCGCGGCCTTTCAACTGGCTCATAAAGCGGCAAGCAGACACACATACACCCACGAATACACGGCGCGCGATGTCGGCAGAGATATCCCAATAAAGCCCGCACGCCACTGAACAATTAAATTATTAACTAGTAACGATAACGAGGGGGCCGCCCGCCCGCCCGTTGATTACTATTATAACGAAGGCCCCGCGCCGTCACGAGCTATAAACCACGCGAAAGGTACGTAAACAAAATAAATCGTATCACCCAGGCGGGAGGCCTTTATCTTCATCCACCTTGACCTCTATGCACGTACACCCGAAAACCAGGCACTTCATGGAGTCTTGCGATGTCAGCCGCGCGAATTTTGCAGTAATGCCATTGCATTGAGGAGAAGATTGCGTACACGCGGTAATTGCGCAACTTCAACTTCGACGGGTATTAACCGTGTCGATACATACCACGGAGAATCGAAAAACCAGCTCTGCTTCCATTAGGCAGATGGTCATTGACGTTACGGCTGCTCAATTAGATGAACGTCGACGAGGTGAGGTCTAATACTGCGACTTAATTGGACACACGGTAGATTTAAAAAATATGTGCAAAGAGAAACCAAAATAAAACGAAATTTATATATTTTATATGAAAAAAATTTCACTTGAGCCTAGAGGGTAAAGATTTGTTACTCCCGAAGGAATGGTTTTACTAAAGTATTTAAAAATTTAGGTAGATGTAAGTCTGAAATAATTTTGTTTGGCCATTAAAATAATTATGTAAGAGTAGCTTAAACTGTCTATTAAAATGTTAAAACTTTTTGCAGCATTGTTAGCAATAAGCATCACTAGTTTTAAGATACATATCTGTGTTTACCTAAATTTTTAGATTTATTTCGGTAATGCCATTCTTTCCGTTTAACGGAAACGCAAGCTCATAATCTATCTTGGGCTGCAATCCGATTCACATTTACAAGGCTCTTGAAATCATTTTATCCTTGTTATATGAAAAATGTTAAATAAAGAACAAATGACGCAAATTTTGTGAGTATGAATCGGACAGTAGCCTTGTACAGTTGGAAAATTTGTGTTGACACATTTCACGTGTTTCAAACGGTTTACTGAAACTTTTATGTTAATTTAACACACAAGATAAATATATTAGAAAATAACATAAACATTTAAAAAATATAAAAATTATCAGAAAAGATATCACACTTTGACATAACTTAGAATAAAATTATGGACACATATTTTTTCAGTAAAAAAATAACATTTGAAATATATTATAAATTAACACATGCATACGTCTTTTATTCGTTTAACTTAGAATTTACATTTTAAAATTACATTATTTTTATGTTGTGTGTTCAGTTACTCGTAAATTGTGTTATTTGAAGTTATTTGAACATTAACAAATATAAAATATTAATTTAACACAAAATATTCAAGTAACGTAATGACATTATATTAACCCTCGGATATATTAAAAATTCAAGACAAAAACAAGGATTGGTTTAAACATAATTAAGTTAAACACAAAATATTTTTTATTGTGTACAATTATGATATATTTATATTTTAGCACCGGTATTTTTAGAGATATTCCCTAAAACAGAGAGTTACGAAAGTTAATTGCGATGTACTCCATCCTGATATTGTACCTACTTTGTCTGAAGATTGTTTTTCGCGAAGATTGTTTACTATCTGCTGTTTTAGCGTTTCTATCCGGACGAACACGTTAACCCGCTTAAGTAGAAACTCTATCCCCGCGACAAGAACCCGATGACAGCTTAAGAATATTACCTCGAACCATTGTTGCGATACACACATACGTGAGCTCGTCTGACGATTTAATAATTCAATATCCCGTACGCAAATAATCGACGAACTCGGTATTCTCATCTTGTAAAGATTAAGTGCGCGCGCGCGATCGTGTATCCTTTCGCTTCTTCATAAACAGCTGATATCTGTGAACGTGTGCGCGCACGTTGTAATAATGAAGGAAAAAAGTCTGCTGCGATTACTTGCGCGCCAACTTACAAAGTAATTTACTCACTCGCCGTTTTGTTAACTCAGTTATCGATTAATGCGACCGTTGCGTTGCCTCCTGTATCGGCATCGGTCATCCAGAAATTTAATTTATCGTAAACCGGGAAGTACCTACTAATGTAACCGACTCGATCTCTCTCCCCCCCCCTCTCTCTCTTTATCTCTCTTATAAAGGAGAGATACCGTGTTTTACGTTCGCTTACGCCGGAGAAAAAGCACGCCGGAGATATCGATCGGAAACCAGTTCGCTAATTTACTCGCTCTTTC
>NW_017257338.1:493074-546089 GCF_001594055.1 Mycetomoellerius zeteki
CTAACAGCTCCCGATGATCCGACTGCGAGTGCTTTAAATAAATTAAATTTGCTGGGTGGTATTGGTCGGTATTAAGTACTACCGCGGCAATAAAAACACTCGCTCCGCTGTGTCTCGGGCGAGCGAAAGGGCACCGTCGCGCGTCGCGCGGGCGGAGACACTTCTCTCGAGGATCGATACGTGCGTCGGATTAAAGAGCGCGACAGGTGACAGTGGCTTTTACGGAGAAATTTCCGTCGAAACTTTGTGCCGCGCAAAGTGGCCATTGCGTTTCGTTCCGGAGATAAAAACTGAAAGAGTAGCGACCGGGGAAGGACGGTGGACGAGAGGTGGAGAACCGAAAGGGAGGAAGACTAAAGGCTGCAGAGGGGATGAGGAAGAGAGAGGAAGGAACGACACCGGTGATGGTCCACGAGAAGACAAATTCTGTAATCCTCTTTGGTCGGCGAGCTAAGCCCTCTGTGTGACGGCATACCTTTCCTCTTTCTCTTATTTCCTCTCTCCCTCCCCCTCCCGTGCCGTCTCTCCTTGTCACGCCGTCTCCTCCCACGCCGATCGAGGAAATTAGATTCTGAATCGACAGCCGTGCTTAAGTACAAACGACGGCGTGGTGTATCCTGCATCGAATATCGAACAGTATTCCTGAAGAAATCTTGTTTTTTTTTTCATGAAAGAAATTTTGTGTGTGTTGTCGAGAAATACTTGAGAACCGTTTATGTAATTGACTTGGCAATAAAAATGTCAACGAGAAAGAAAGAGTGAGAGAAACATAGAAATGCACAATTAAGTACAATAGTAATGAATACACGATAGAGAGAAAAATTTGTAGTATTTGAGACTATATAGTTACATAATAATTATACTCTCTCTCTTATTACTGCTATACAGTTCTATCAAAAATATATATGATTGGCATGAAAAATGACTATAAATTAGAGTTAAATTGTAGTAAATCGCAACCATTTTTTTGATAATACTAACAAAGTCATCTTCAGTGTTAATTATGATGTAATGAGACAGGTATAACATTTCTGTGAATGCGCAGGAGAATGAATTTAGAGGCCCAAAGATTTTATATACAATATTATACCTATAGAAAGTGCATTTGGGCACGATTGACTGTTTTCAATATACTATCGTCATTACGCGCAATGTTACACCTGTTTTCTTACATTTAGATATCAATTGTATATATATTTTTAAATAAGCTATACATATATTTATTCCATATAATTATTACTAACATTACAGCAGTAATAGCCATAATTATGGTACCATGTAATTATAATCGCAAATAACAAAAACTTTTCTTTGGTGTAAAAATTAAAATATAAAGTATCTTTTTGTAAAAGCAACTTTTTGTAAAATTTTTTTATAATGTATGGAATTGTTTTGAATGACAGAACGCTAAACAAATAAAAGCAGCGTCATTTTGAGAAATTTTATCTTTTATTATGTAAAAAGTGCTTAATAATTGAGATAAATTAACGTATGAAAGTTTTAATGAAATATTACATTCTAAAAATGTAATATTTAAACTGCGTATTCGGTCATTAAAGGTACATTAGCGAGAATTTTAACGATTCTGATATATATTATCACCTCTTCTCAAGCGAGTTAACTAAAATAGCACCGAGCTCGGGATATTAATCATTTTGGGCATCTAGTTTTTGATTATGGACACCGCGTTAGTCGTATCAATATTGGACAGGAAATTCAATTAAATACGCGGCACGAGTTTAATGTACACATTCCGTGCGGCATCGCCGAGTTTACAAAATCATCGCACATCTATCCCTCTTTATTTTTGATATCCCTGATCGCAATTTTCGCATCAGCTATCAATTTTCAACGTTCGCTCCACCTTTTATATATATATATATATAAATAATTAATAATTTATATACATATATATGTATATATTAATTATTATTAACCATTCTCACAATTACAAATTGAGGGCCTACAAACCGTAAGGACGACGGATACGAAAAGCGCGATTTTCATCGATATAATAATATTATGATGGAGTTTCAAGCTTCTACAAAATCGTTATCTCGAGATGCTGGATTCAGCTGTCTGATCTAATAATCGCGTGAAAAAAATGTCATTGCGAAATAATATTGGATTACGGGCATCTAAAAAAGCGCGAAAGTTCATCGGTTTCAACCATCTTGACACTTGATTGGCGGTTGACCGGCTTCTCGTTTTATGCGCCAAAGTACGACTTTCCTTTAACAAAATGCCAACAGGACATTAATTAATTTGACCGGCAGTCAGATATCATCGTCCGCGACTGATTCGCGGAAAGCTCTCGTATATTTGTTGGAATCAATTCGTTTACCTCTAATTCATCATTCGCGACATTTGCTAGCAAATATATTAAATGTGCGCTTTGGGATATATGCGGTTTACATTACAAACAGGGAAACGAACTGAACTACCCGAGCTAGTCGCTTTTAATGAGCACCTAACAATGCGTAACTTTTGACACATATCTGATGATTTTTTCAAGACCCGTTCGGTTCGATCCCGCGTTGCTAAATTTTATAGAGAACGAAAAATTTTAATTCCCATCACGGATATGTGATCCGTTCGTTCGGATATGTCGATATTGAACTGCATATTTACAAAAATACTGTCTATCAAAGTTAGAACTCATATTTGGTAAATGCCACGCGAAACAGTAATGGAATTTTTTCACATGGCGATTAATGATTTACACTATTTCCACTTAAAATATAATTACACAGCGATTAATGATTGAGTTATTTTCACAAAATGTAATCTCTTAGGAAGAATCCATTACAATAATGATACCAACCATTTATTGGCATAAATTATCTAAAAAGTTTACAAATGATATAAATAATATATAATATACATAAATTACAAATGTCGCAAATAATTGTTAATAACGCAATTACTTTTATTTTTGATAAATAATGAGAAAATGATCTAAGGTTTCTTATTAATGTAAATAACAAATTAAAAAATAAATCACAATGAGAATTTAGCGTGGTAAGTGATGCGCAAATTAAAGGTACACTGAGAAAAAAGTGTTTGGCATTTGTGACCATAATTATATCTGTATAATGGTAAAATAATTATGGCTTTAAGAGCTCCATTTTTATAATGATTATTGCTATAATGTTAGTAATAATAATCATATTTCTAGTTTTATGTACCCAAAATATATAGTATTGGTAAAGAACTATGAATTATAGTCATTTTTTGTGTCAATTATATATTTTTTATGTACATATATAATATATGTAATTTTATACAAATATAATTATTATTACTAACATTATAACAGTAACTGTGCAAATGGAGCGCCTAACATCATTTTACTAATTATAATTACAATTGCAATTTTATATGGTCAGAAATATCATAATTATGGTAAAATAACATTTTTCTCTTAATCTATAATTCTTTAATTAACATTTGAATATATAATTAAATGATTGATTCATCACTTTAGATAATATAAGTACACCGTCTTGTGTGAAAGCATCATTCAGACGTTCACTTGCATAGCTTGCTTCGTGCATTTTATATCGCACTTATAGACGGGATTGCGTGTGCTATCGTTCCTCAGGGAATGACGCGCGGCGCATTAACTCGCCGCTAACGCGCTCCTCAATCGACGCCTTAACTCGATTAAGTCGCAGAGAAGAATCGAAAGGCCCCCACGGCATTTTGAAATTTATCAGCGATCAGTGTTGGCCCATTAGAGCCGGTGGCCGGTCTGGGAAGCAGAACCACGAATCTTTCCTCTCTCGGGCCACTCCGTCCATTATACTATCTCGCCGTGTCAATCTCTTAAGTAGCTAGAGAACCGACTAGGACCGCTTTGCATCCGCGCGATACCATCTCCTCCGTCGCTCGTGAACGCGAAATAACCGACGACTGTCTCGTTCATCCCTCTCTGAGATCGTGTCACAAAATTACTCACCGGGACGTTCCTATTCGCGCCGCCGCCGATGAGAATGCAGGAAACGTAAAACGTTTCAGTTGTTCTGCGAACCTTGAAATACACTAGACAGAATAAGGACCGATGAAAAGTGCATTAATTATTTTCCTGCGATTTGCAGCGGTGAGTTTCTCTGATGGATCTTTTATAATAAGATCTGATATGGTCTATATGACTTATGTGTAATAAATATAATATATAATATATGTCCTTACGTATATATAAACATATTTTTATATGTGTATACTTATGTATATATAAACATATTTTTTCACATGATGTAAAATTTTTATGATACGACATAAAATTGTAATATAGCAAAGCAGCGAAAACATTCGAAATTATATTTATTCGTCATCACAACGCTTTACGAAAACAAATCTCTTCATATCTGTATCTTCCCTTCTGTGTGTTCTCTTTTAAAAGAATTTATTTTTATAAGGGGGAATAAAACATACATTAGCTATTTATTTTCGTTACATAGTTAAATGCATTATAAAATTATAGACTTGAGTCTTATTTCCATTTATAAAAATTTATTTAATTTTGTTACAAAAATGGACTTGTCTCAATCTTTACGTGGGCTTAAATTCGCAAAATTACAATAACATTTCTCTTAAATCTTCATAACGCGCGAAAGTGGTCAATAACGCTCTTTGATTATCAACCGCCTTCAGCCAATTCTGATCTCAGCTCTCGGATAATGTCATAAACTTTCGCTTTCCGGGCATAGTGTCGCGTTTAATCCACGAAAATACAGGTCGTTCTCAGGGATGTACTCCTCGATATAACAGGGCGGCAAGTAGTAAGAGCGACGGCGCTCCGCTACCCTGCAGCTGCCTCGTAGGATTTAATCACGATGGTTACTCTGTCCCGACCGAAACCAATTATTGCGCAGACGTATCCGCGCACATATATACGAAGCACCCAGTTATTCGAGTCAAACGTGTATACGCCTACCCAGTATCATAGAAATCCGCTTCTATATGAATATCCGTAGTATATCCGTACGGGGGCAAACATCACGCGCAAGCAGCATGAGCATATATAGGATGATTCGTACTTATTCCCATCCCTCTTTTAAATTTTTCCTCGAATTAGCAGTATTAGCACACTTCACGTGAAATGTCAACCTATCTCCTGATCATTTATTTATAGATATTAAAAAATTATGTAAGATTGGCAACTCTAATTCGCGCTATGTGCTTTATTGTAAGATGTATAATATATTATACGAGTATGTATACATCTAGCTAGATCAATAGATGTACAAATTGTGAACTTATTTCATGCAATCTATTTCAATTTTTTTCAGATATTTTTATTTGAAACTAATTTTCGTTGGGGTGTCTAAGAGTGAGAATAACGACACGCAACTTCCAGGTGTAAATTTCTATCGGGTGTCGGGTTAAAACTTCACGGAGCGTGATGCACGAATAAACTTCTGGCGTGCACGTCTTTCGGAAAGCGGAATTAAATTAGTTAATAACCTTCGACCGCCACGAATCTGCAAACACTCGCAATTCCTGTCTTGCAATCTCACGATTGGATAATTAAAATTCACTGAGTAGCTTAAAATAACGATAACGCTATTAAGCTTAAATTATATTTAATTGCGTTTTCTGGTACGAAGCAGTTACAGTTAAATTAAATAACGTATCAATTCAGGATTTAGAAACCACTTTCATTTATAATATAAATGTATTCAAACGAAAATATCTAAACGCTTCTATGATATGAAAATAATCAAATAAAAATATTTGAAAATATAAAACGTAATATTTAAAAATAATAAACATTATTTCTAATGAAAACCCTCTCTCTCTCTCAAAGCCTACAAAATTTTAAACACTTATAACATTTACTCGCATTTACTAAATACTTGTACTAGAAATCAGGGTCTTAGATTATTGACGAAAATTTCTAACTTTCTCTAAAATTCTTTAAAATATTTTTCAACAAAATTATCTCATAGCAGTTGTTTGGCAAAGTCTATTGGTTTATGTTTCTTTAGTTTCCTAAACAGACTGTCCTTGAAGAAAGAAAGGAGATTAATCTGAACAGAATAATCACCAAAGCGAATGCACGTCAAGAAATAACTAGGAGACTAGAAATTCCGTCTATGAAGGGGACAGAAAGGATCGGAAAGGATCCGTGAAAAGGAGGAAAGTGCGAAGGGGTGGCAGTGCGATGGGACGGTAGCATTTGCACTTTAAAAGGAGAGAGAGAGACGGGGGGGGTGACTGTTATCGATTGTTGTTGATAATTAGTCGGTACAGGCGCGTTAATCGCCAGCTAAGGCGAAGTTATTAGATTGTTGGTTAGTATCAGGCGCAGCTTCTCGCGAAGATGTGTGGGCACCGCGAGTACAATAGAGACGCGCATGTTAGATGCGTGCACGTGGTTGCGCATGGTCGCGCGAGTGCGCGCGGAACATCACCATCGAGCCTGCACCCCCGATTACTCCCCCTGCAATTCGATTTAACGCGCTGCGCTGCGACGCGAGAGAAGGTTAATTATGCAGTTAATGAGAAGTACCAGGATGTATGTATATCCACATGTATGTATATAGGTATATGTATGTATATATATGGGAGAGGGGTACTGCCCAAAAGAGAAACTTGCCTTGATCGCTACGTCGACGAACGGATCAGGATGAAGTTAGGATTTACGACGGGAGAGCGGAGAGGACGTGTAGAGGGCGAAAGGAAGGGGTGGAGGGAAAGCGTGCACGGTGGAAAATACCTATTTGCTGCCGCGATCCCGCAGGATCAATCTCTTCGTCGGTGGTGCCGTTCGGTTTCTTGGACGATATTACACTCGGGGACGGGAATAATGCGAGGTTTGATCGGGCGTTCGTCGACGAGTAACCGCAGCACCCGGGATGGATGTAATTTGCAGGGAAAATGATCGCGTAATAGTTCGCCCAGTGAGCGCAACGCGTTCCGCATTGTGTAATAACGTGCAATCGTATTAATCTTACCCAAACCTGGACTGCGAAACAAAAGATTAAAATTTATTTTTATTCGTCATTTAATTGCTCACCGCGCAATTTTTATCCATAAAGTCTTCATAAAGTTTGTTACAACATTCGTGTATCTTACTATCAAATCTTTGATACTCTATTAAATTCATAATGTCAAATTGTAATTTAAGTTACTTTTAATTACTTCTAAAGGTCGCCACTACTCCTGTTCAATAAAAATGTCACTAATTTAATGAAAATAATGGAGTTAAACAATTTGATTTAAGAATTGTATTAAATAGGTGACTCAAATTTAATTTATTATTTACTAATAAAAACCTATACGTTAATATGAACGCTGCTTACTTTGAAACTTGAAGCAATTCAATCAATGAAATGGATTGATTAAATGTGATTGTCTTTTAACCATATTTTTTGTATTAAAATGTGTTCAAATAATAAATTTGGCCATACATGGAAGTTAAAAATAGCAAAATTTAATTCAAGGAATTGATTTAAATTTAATCCTTTAATATTTAACGATATGCATAACATTTGCATCAATTTTAGCAAATAAAAATAATAAATTTTTAATGATTGATAAAGATTTCTTGTACGTATGATTAATAATCGCTTATAACATTTAATTAATAGCATTTCCGCGTGCGTTTTAAATTCACCGTTTTAAATTCCTGCTTAATTTAACGGCTTTATAATGTAACTTTAATTATTGTTTAACATTGTAACACTAAGGATGACCGTCTATTAAAAGATTAAAATGTTTGTCATTTCTGTATTATATGACATTGATAGAGGAGAAGATGGTATTATGGCACCCCAGTTACATTTTACACAATAACTTTGTTAATAATCAATATTTAAGTTTAAAACTTGACGATTACATTCGTTAAAATATTGTTGAATCAATTCTGGACTCAAAGTTACGAAATATTTGTTACTTGGGATACTATTAATAAAAATGTGGCGACATTGCATAATAACTCGACGAAAAAAATGGGTGGTAATGTGGCCTTCCATAAAAATAGTCTTAAAATATTAGTTTTAGAAAGCAGTATTTGGTTACAAAATTAACAAAAAAGTAAAATATTTTAAAATGTATGCAAATGAACGTATATACATTCACATAACTTCTGCATATAAACTGCTCAGTACTAAAAATCTCAGTACTAAAAATAGTACGTAATATAAACGTAGATTAACAGTAGAGCTACAATCGATTATCAAATAATTATTTTGATTTGAAAACCTCAAAAAAGAGGTCGTGAGTAATCAATATCCATAGAAGGCCACATTAGCAAAATGCCATGGTATTGTTTAAATTCGCATAACTCAAAATATATACAGTCAAATAAAATGTTAAATAGCAAATAACACACTCAAAAATACATATATTCATGTAATAATATACTCAAGTTTAAGGAAAATGAGGAAGTAGGTGCTAAAAAGTAGGTAATTAAATGCTAAAGTGTACCTCAGAAACGTTTCGAAATACTCGAAAGTAAAAATGCATTATAATAAGTGCTGGGTATTAAGTATTGGTAATATTAGCGTTATGGTGTAACGGCGAGCTACTGAACTAATAATTCCATAAATAATCATTAGGATTCGCTATATAGCGGAGATATTAAGGGAGGCCACAATATGTACACTGGTCATAATACCATCTTCTTCTCTATTAATTTTAAGGTAATTACACGTCAGCACAAACACACTTAGCTCGGCTCGCAAACCTTTTTCTCATTAGTTTCAAATGTTTATTCATACGAGTCTTATCACACTTTTTAATTTAAATTTTAATAATTATTTCTTACATGATTAATAATATTTCTTGTATTATTAATTATAGCAATCTCTAATATACAAGGAAATTGTAAAGAAATTCCGCTTTTCAAACGGTATTACCTTGAAAATGAAAATAATGAAACGAATTCTGATTGGGCGTTCAGACGCGAGCAATCATCAACCTCAACGAAAGGTGTAATTTGCAAGGAAAGAGATAGCGTAATAGCTCGGTGGAAGTGCCGCGTGTTGACGCGCTTTAAGTTCTTTCATAGCGACTCAAAGTGCTCGAAAATTACCTAGTGATTACTCACTTAATGATTTAATCCGCGAAATTGCACGGTCTGGCGACGATCGTGTAATTTACGAAGAAAATTGTAATTTATACGAAAGTAGGTAAAAGTGCACGGTAAGATACAGTAGTAGTATTTTTCCTCGAAGAGCAACGGACTAACGAAATTGTGCAATGCACGCGAGCGTACATTTTTTTCTCTCGTGATATTTTTTTAAGGAAAATTCTTGTGAGATAAAACTAAAATGAAAATTAAATTTAAAGCAGAAATACCAAATAATTGCTCGAAGAAATTACACAGAATCAAACTTCTGTTAAAAGTAGATATAGATTTTATAGTTGTAAATCAATGTCTTCGATATGTGTTTTCGCTGCTAAACTAGCTCAAAATCTACTAGCAAAATTCGTAGTTTGCCTCAGAATTTTCTACGTGAAATTTCTACGATCGTTTAAATCACAAACAATCACACGCGCCTACATTTCCTGCATTGAATAAATCAAGCAGAGATACGTGATCGTATAAAAAAAACGCTTCCCAAGAAGCAGCAAACACGATGTCATTGCCAGCGCTGTCATCGCCAATGCAAATCTCATTACAATGCACCTGCGCTTTGACAGTGAAACAATTAAGCACAGTGCGCGCCCGGCACGGCATATCGTAGTCGGTCGGACAATTAATTCTGCGCTTAAATCGATTAGACCTCGACCGGAATACTGGGCACGAATACTCGTGGTCACGTTTCTAAATACACAAATACGGCGGAATGTGCCATCGTTATTTGCAGTGAAAATGATCGCGTGATTGTACGGCAACGTAAATAAATCCCCGTCGCTTTCGTTGCGCTGACCCTTTCGTTAACGACGATAACGGCGCGGCGATGTGGCCGTCACCTTAATAAAGCGTCGGATAAGCGGTGACGAAACGATAGGGTCCTGTTACACAAATACAACGTGTCACCCAAGTATGAAACGAGTGCGTGCTGACGCGCATTTACGGCGATGTTCTTGTATATCTCTAAACGATTAGATGATTCCTTCAGAGCATCCTTCCTTCGAGCACCTAGAAATGAGAATGTTTCCAACTTGACTTACTTACAATTAGATACTCCATTGGCTTTATATCTTAATGGCAAAAGTATATACTAGACTTATTCTGCAGATTTTCATTTCTATCCAGAAATATAGAGTTTTAATAAATCACTTTATAATAAGTTACTTTATATTAATCGTATGTAGTTACAATTCCACAAACACATACCATTTTCTCTTATATTATTTTTGAAATATTATATATACCATATATATGTATATATAACTTTTTTATTAGAGACACAGCTTACATTTTACAACGTATCTTGTTTCAAAAATATTGAGGAGTTTGATTTAATTGCAAAAATCATTAAAAAGAAAAAAAAACATTTTTCCACTACTACTTCCGATTATAAAATATTTTACTGTATTTTACAAATATTGAGAGAGGGAGATGTAAATGATTATTTCCTGGCACAGCTTTATTCTCGATAACCAATATCCAATCTTTCACTTTCGCAATAATATCGTAAAGGAAGAAGTGTCTCCAGCTATTTATTTCAAATTATTGACGAAAGAAAAAATAGCAATTTAGTTCGTTCGCTTCGTTATCTGGCAAAATCATATGGGAAAAACGTTCATTAACATTCATAATGGTTCAGCGTGCTGATTCACATTTTATTTTTGCAAGTTCACTGCGAGATTATATTGTATTTTCATATATATAAAGGAAATATGACAACCGATACTTTATACACGTATACGCTATTACGCTCTCACGCGCTCGCCGAGAAAAGTAATCCATTCGTCCATAACCGGTGTCCTTCTGTTCCCCATAAGCATCGCATATATTAAACGTCAAATACTCTAATTAATCCTCGTTGTCTCTTTTACATTCAACGAAGCGTAACGCGTCGTACTTCTCGCTTGCTCGATCACGAAACGTAAAAGAAAGAAAAAAAATAAGAGGAGAAGAAATCCAAGCCGCGAATGGCGTTTTAAAGCGCCCGCGCCGCGACCGATTCACCCACACACGCGTAACGCACGCACGCACACGCAATTCTACGCGGCCACGCGCGTTGCAGCACTTCTAATAGCTACTATTATGCGCGCATAATGGGGGTAATAGCTGCGACTCCGGATAAATCGATCACCATTACCGCTCCTATTACCCGTAACGACCGTTTCCGAGGAGACCCTGACCGCTCTCTCTGTTGCGGCTTCCAGGTGAGAACAGCTGCAACTCCACCGGCGGCGGTAGCGACGAGGAACTCGGCGCGGGCTGCGGGGAGGACATAAACGGTAACGGGGGCAAGAAGAAACACCGTCGCAACCGGACTACCTTCACGACCTACCAATTGCACGAGCTCGAGAGAGCGTTCGAGAAGTCTCACTACCCGGACGTCTACTCCAGGGAGGAGCTCGCCATGAAAGTGAACCTCCCGGAAGTTCGTGTTCAGGTGAGTCATTCTCCGAACGAATTCGTAGATCGACGAAGGGGGGAAGTAACATTTTCTTCACACTACTTTTAGAATACGTGAGTTCGAGAGGGAAAAAGCTTTCTTTCGAAGTTCAAAGTGACGATGGTCGATTGAAAAATATCTTTTCTTTTTATGGAATACAAAAAGGAACATGAAAAATCTTTTTATATCTCCTTGACGTTTAATAAATTTATAAATTGCTTTCATATATGCACAAATCTTTCCTTTTAATATTAAAATATATTAAAAGATACATTATATAGAAAATGACTATTTTCTATGTACAAGATGTCCGGAAAGTGTGGTTTCGGAAAAAAAGTGATTCCTCATGTAAAAGTAGGTCGAAAATATCGAATGCAATTTTTTCATATAGAGCTCCGTTTTCGACAAAATCGAGTTTAAATATTTGTTAAGTATGTGTACATTTCACTAGCTACAATTAATCTACTTGGTACACCCAATCTGACTATTCATCGCTATTTCTATCTGAATTTGACATTAATTTAAAATAATGCAATAAATTTTAATAATGTATTTATTTTAATAATATTCTTGAGGCTTTCACGGGTGTTACCTATGTGACAATCTTGCGTTTCGCGGGTTTTCTCCGTGTTCAGATCCATTCTTGGTATCAGGCTGCTCCTCGCCCTGATGAAGTAGATACATAAAAAATCATCTTCTTGCCGGGTGTTCAACGATTCCGTTACATCCTGCATATTATCTCTTCTTTAAAGTTAATAGATATTAAAATATACTTTAACAATTCTGCAAAATGAAGGTGGACTTCAAAGACTATCATAACATAATAAAACGTTATAGCATAAAATGTACATTTCTGGAACACCCTGCATATTACCTCTTCTTTATAGTTAATATTAAAATACTTTTTGATAATTCTGCAAAATGAAGGTGGACTTCAAAGACTATCATAGCATATAATAAAACGTTACAACGTAAAATATACGTTTTCATGTAAGACAAAACTATCAAGATATCATAAAATTTATTACAATTAGGTATATAAATAATCTTGTGTAAAGTACGTTGCTACGAACATTTTTCGTGTACTTAGTTACAGAGGCGGTATAAATTTGCGACCTGCGGAGCACGATAGAGTAGGATTTATTCTTCCTCGACCGAAATTTGACGGATACGAATATCGTGTTCGGTGAAACGGCCGGGGGTTAACGTTGGCGTTTCCGTGCAAACAATCGGAACGACAATCGCTGCCTGGCGCGCTGGGCCGACGTATTAAACTAAATTAAATTAATTATGTGCGTGACAGCGATAAAAGCACGCAGTCGCGT
Source organism: Mycetomoellerius zeteki (assembly GCF_001594055.1). Lineage (NCBI taxonomy): Eukaryota > Metazoa > Arthropoda > Insecta > Hymenoptera > Formicidae > Mycetomoellerius > Mycetomoellerius zeteki. The sequence continues at coordinate 505,928 of NW_017257338.1, forward strand.
GCGACGACGCATCGATTAAGCTCCCAGGGGCACGCTTGCCGAGCGGCACGTCACCGGGTCCAGTAGCGCAGCTACCGTGGTTCCGATGGTTCAACAGGACCATCGTCCGAATTTCGACTGATATAATCCTCGAGTTCTTTATTTACGTTATTTTTTCTCTTATTCTACATTGTTAAATTTATAATATCGAATTATATCCAATTTGAATTATTTTTAATCATTTCTTTATATCGCCATTACTCAATATATCGTTAATTTATTTAAAACAATTTAATTAAACTTGGTTAAATTTAGTTAGATTTTAAGAAATGTTAAATTTGACTTAAATTTATTTATTATGTACTTACTAAGTGCATACGTTAAAGTTATTGGCTGTGTTTAGCAGGAAAAACTAATCAGTTAGCGCTTAGTGATTCTTTAATAGGATTGGTTCTTACCTTTAGTCTTCGCTGGATCTAATTGTAAGTGTAGAAGCTAATCATATTAAAGAATCACTAAGCGCTAATGGATTAGTTTTTTCTGCTGAACGCAGCCATTCATTTACTTTGAAACTAAGAAATTTAACCATAGAAATGGATTGATTTACATTTTGATACATGTGGGAATTAAAATAACAAAATGTTATTTAACTTAAGGGATTGGGTTACCATTGCTCCTTTGACACTTAACAGTGTATTCTAATCTCACATAAAAATTCAAATGACTATTCTCAGGTAAAAGCCTTTGCAGGATCTGTGTATGCAAAGTAAAAATAATTAAAGAATATGAAAAAGTATAAAAGGAAGTATACATATGAAAGTAATCGATTTACATAGTAGTATACATATATATATATCGCAATGAGAGAACAAAAACAATAGTTTTACCCTTTATAAATTTCTGAACTTTTTTTCGAAGAGATAAGGGGCCTAAAAGAGCCAGAAAAAAGGTCGGCATGAGATTTCGGCACAGGTCTCGTCAGCATCGCCACTTTGTTACGCTATTGGGCGGGGCTCTCAGCAACATGGGATAATAACCCGGCCGGCAGTCTTACGAGCACCTGCCTTTTCTTTCTACCTCCTCGAACGCGGAATTGATTTTTACCGAGGCACCCGCCTTAAGTTTCCATTGCCGCGAAGGGCTCTCGCCTGTCGACGATGGTTAAGATTACGCGTCGATTGCAATTAGGGCTTTATCGAGGCAACCACGCTAATTCGTAGTGTCGCGGGTATTCGGCTCGTTAGAGTTACCATTAAACACGCAATGCGAGAAACGTTATAGGCATTATCTTTGCGCCTTAAGTGGATTATAGATGGACCTTAAGAAGGATAAAACGGCAACTGGAAAGTAGGCAAGATTGAACTCCTTTAGAAAGCTTTCATTGTTGCAATTAACAAGCAAAAATTATATTGCGAGATAAGCACGTCGCCCCGGTAATAAAGTTGCCCCATAATTTATTTTCCTGGTATTTTTCTACGTAGAACAGATGATAGGTAAACAATTAGTAGCAGAAGCTGAATACAGAAAAATTATACAAGTAATTATATTTTGAAGATTGGTTATATAAATGGGTTAAATTTACAAAAGTAGTCGAATTTATTGAACCCCGTATATCACGATTTAATCGCGGAAGATTGATGCTTCTGTGTTTTCAATACTAATTTTATGAATTTATTGAAAAATGTGTTTATGTGTTTATATATATGTATTCCTTCATTGTATATATTGAAGCTTATATTTATATTGTTATGGAGAGCATTAATAACATATTGTCATGATTAGTCTGATCTAAACTCTCACATAATAACGATTTCTCTATATACTTACATCGCAATGTAACAGACCATCGTTAAACGCCTACGTAAGTTTTTAGTGAAATCGACTTTAGAAATTTAAATTGACTACATTAAATTAATATATCGTTTTAGTGACATTCTAACATATGCAGTTTGTATATTCAGTAAAATATAACAGACGACATTAAAGATTTTAAGTAAAGACAATAGATTTAATGATGATTTGAAGATTCAGCGATTACACAAATTTATTTTATATTCCTATCAATCACAATTTCCACACTGAAGAGGACCCAATACCAGGATTGAAACGTCTGTATCCAATTTATAATATACGATTTATTACACACGAACAACTAGTGTCAGCTCACATTGACATAACCTTATCACATCATCATAATTACATTGATATGATTTAGATAATTACGTACAAAATATCAACAGAAAAAAGCTAAAGGATGAATTTTTTTTACACACACACATACACACGCGATTTTAAAAATTATTATTCCATCAATAAGATACGTTTGAAAAAGTAATAAGATATTTTTTTTTAATAAACAGCAATGCGCGCCAAAAATACAATATACTGTCTCAATAATACTGTACTCAAGAAATCAGAAATATAATATACTCGTAATTTTTTCATCTTGCTGATAATATAACGACAGACTTCGATATAAAATTTATAATTATTCGCAACAAAATAAAAAAAAAAAATATTAAAATTTATTCATCATTTTAATTTGATAATCTTGTTACTACATCTGCGCGTGTTTGTTATTTTATTTAATAATTGTTCAAAGTAGTTTTAATACGACCTGGGCACACCTAGTTTTTGTACATCACGTTTAATTTTAAGACCGCTTTGTACAATTAAAAGTTTGCAGCATAGATTCGCGGCAGAACAGTGCAATTATACATCAATAAGAGATCAATATTTTCATTTAACAATATAATTTTATAGTGTACATAAAAATTTTCTCATTTTATCTTAATTACTGAAAAACTACTACTGTCTACTTCTTATTGAAATAATTTTTTTATCCAGGTTCTAAATTAAATCTTTCAAATACAATATTAAAAAATCTGTAATTTTTTCATAATTTTTTCATAAAAGATACGTATAATATACATCTTTAAGCATGCTGTTATTTATACGAAACTTGAAGACACTTTAAAACATTTCTTCTGCTGCACGATGAATAGGAATGTTCGTCCAGTCAGTATCAAGGAAATTCGAAAAAAAGAATTTTTAAGCAAACACACGGATCCGCGCTTTGGAACAAAACGTCAGAGTGCCGCGTGAGGATGAGGAAGGCGTCGTTCCTCGGGGTCGACGGACTCGCAATTAAAAATTTAAATTGCGTTTAAAACCCGCCGTGAGCTGCCGGCGTGCTGGCTCCGTCTTCTCACTCCGTCGTCGTCCCTCTCTTTCCTTCCGCGAGCTTTTTCCCAGTTTTTCAAACAGGTCCGCGCGCGTCTTGTTCCCTCGTTTATTTTTACCACTGCACCCCCGCGTCTCTCGCTAACCGTAGCACCGCAACCGTCTCGGGCCGCCCCCAAGGTATACCTAATCGCTTAAGCTTATTACGCCAGAGCGGACAAGGCGGTTGCGGAATCAGCTTTACTCGCGATGCAAGCGGACTCTCTCCGCTCTATCCGCTCGCCCGGCCGCGGCGAGCCGCGCGCCGCGCCGCTCTGTTCGGTTTCATCATTTTTAATTGATAGCGCACGCCAATCCCGTCTGTCGGATTTATTAGGCCGCTCGACGAGATGGTTTCGAAGGGACGAGGGATGGGCAGCGGTAGAAAACCGGGGTTGCGAGGTAGTGAGGGAGAGAGGAGGTTTTTATTGGGCGTGGCGGAACGTGGACGGGATTCCGTCGGCGGTCGCTGCGGTCTGATTGTCATCGGAAAACGCGCGCCGCGCGTTTTCCAGCTTTTCCCAACCCGGTGCACACGTGTGCGCGCGCGAGCAGGTCACGCGTAAGTTTAACGCCACTCTCTCAATGATCGTCATTGCTTTTCGGGGTGCACTGAATTGCGTTACGCACGGCGTCATAAAGATTCAATCGCGCACAACACGAATTAATTAATCTTCGATCGGTGATTCGACATTTCTAAATTACTATTTATAGCAGAGAAGAGGTCTTACAATTATTCGTGATTCGACCTTGATTGATGAAATTTTCTCCACGGTCTATCAACTATCTGTGAACATCTTTTTTAATTGCAAAGTGACTCATCACGGTCTACTACAGATGTCCTAAAGTTTCTAACTGTGCACGGAAAGAACAGTTTAGAGAAAATATCTAAAAATTTAGGTAGATACAGATCTGAAAATAATTTTGTTGGATTATCAAAATAATTACATAGAATGCTTAAACTGATTGATAAAATATTAAAAATATTTTTATAGCATTGCTTGTCATGCTCGCGTTTCCTACGTAATTAATTCGATGGTCCAACAAAATTATTTTCAAATCTGTATCTATATAGTTAAATTTTTAGATACTTCAGCAAAATCGTTCTTCCTTTCTTTTTTCATTTTATTATAATGTATTTCGAAATAGAGAGAGAGAGAGACAAAGAGAGAGAGAATCTGAAGATGTGTGGCTCAAAAGTGAGCTGAAACATGTGATGTAATATAACGAAATTTTTGTTTTATATTATATATTTATTCTTATATACATATATTAATCTTGTGCACCAATTACCGGGCTCAATCTTTATTTGCCATCACGGAAAGAATCGATTTTGTTTAAGTATCTAAAAATTTAGTTAAATACAGATTTGAAAATAATTTGGATCATTAAAAATTTATATATGTAAAACGCTTAAGCGTTGACGACAATACAGCTAAAAGTTTTAACATTTTAGCAATCAGTTTTAACGTTTTACGGGTACATATTTATTTGGATAGACCAAATAATAATTATTTTCGGATCTGCATCAGTTAAATTTTTAGTAAAATTTTAAACTTCAATAAAATCGATTCTTTCAACAAATCTTTTTATACTTCTTTATTAGCTACTTTAAGAAATATTATACGTACGACGTTGGTAGGACTAATTTTATAGGTGAAGTTGTTTACTACTAACATAAAACTGTACACGTGTAATAAAACTCTAATAACAATTACAGTTGTATGTTTGCTGCACGACATTTTAGCCGACATTTTTGTAGAATTTGTAATAGGATCTGTGTTTTTATTTCAATTTTGCCGCCCGCCCCCCCCCCCCCCCACCCCCCCCCCCCCGATGGAGTGGGACGGTGGATTTTAAAAAGAATGTATAACGCGGACGGTTTTAAACACCTGTCCTGTTTGTTTTATTCGTTAAAAGTACATTATTTTATACGCCGCGACAAAAATATTTCGCCTGGATCAATTAATGGGCAAATGGTTTAGCTTTAAATCGCGCGTAATGTTTGTTTGCGTGCTAAATCGAAAAATAGATTGCAGAAAATGTAAAAGGGAATAAAAGCTCGGGGGAATCATACGGGGAGCCGCATCTTTTCAAAGAGATAAATGGAATTGGGTAATGCAACTTCACTCGGTTAGATTTACGAGCGGGTTCGCTCGTAAATTACTAACCATTTTGTAGCTTCGATTCTTCGGACTGCCGATACCCGACCGTCGACGAGTCTCCCGCGTTTACGTATAGCTTCACGGGGGCCTCTCTACCTCCTTTCCACGTTTATCGCGACAATAAAAATTTCATTCTAGAATCCTGCACTTTCTTGTACGATATCGTACATCATGATCGTTTATCAAAGAACATCTCTCTCTCTCGCGGAATGTGATTACATAGATTCTAACAAAATCCGGCCAACGTTATCCTTAATATTCTCGACGATTGATCGCCATGCAACAAATCAAAATCAAAAATGTCAAAAATCTGAAAAGGAACAGTTAAGGTAATAATAATACGGTTGACAGATTCGTATAAATTGACCAGCGACCTTTTTGGCTTATTGATCTAGACAGGATATCATTTTTTTTTAAACTGTATTATCACGTCGTGTTAAAATTAAAGAGACTTAAATTAATACCCGATATTTCACGATATTTTCTTCTTATGATACATCTAAAGTAACGTTGAAACTGGCATTCATATTCCCTTAGCCATAATGTCTCCTCGTTCGATGATAATCTAATTTCAGCGTAGCACTAAAAGTCATTTCCGTTTCGAGTCTCGCTTTTTATCGGTTTTCGTGTGCCAAAACGCCGGCGTAACTACACGGGCGATCTATTATATTATTATGGACCCATTGTCGGGCCGAGCCCGCGCGCATTACTCGCCTGTCACGCGATCGCGAGAGAGCCACGTCGAAAAAATAAAACGATAGCCGACTAATTCGGCGATTTGCTGGGCGACTTGCTCGAAATCGATACCGAGTCCCGGGCGTTTCGGTGGAAACACTTACCGGAATTAACCCCGGCAGGAAGCACACCTGCAGACCTTTTAAAAGTTTGTCACGTAACACGCGGGAGCGTGATGTCGATGGAATAGCGGTGGTTCTACAATGCTAATAAGCAGTCTGAATGCCATTCAAAATCTTAATTATTAAAGAACTTAACAAATCATTTCTTGAATTTAAGATATTTATTGTCTAGTAAAAATCATAATACATTGCTACCACTTTTTCTTTAACTGTAGATGAAAATGATATTTTTCCAATGTAGATTAATTTTAATCTCGGTTCAATTTATTTTTCACTTTTCCTAATTTTTATAAAATTAGAAAAAGATGAAGATGGCTTGAACCAAGATTAAAGTTAATCTGCATTGGTGGAAATGGCCATGAATAAGAGATTTTTTGCTTTATCCTTTAAACAATAATATTTTATTTCGAATATTTCAGTAGCATTAGAAGAAGAGGAGAAAAAATATGCCGCTCGGTACCGAGAAAACTCACTGCCGTATCCGTTCCGGTGTTTTCAATAAAAATAGAATTTTGTTCCCGTTGCATGAAGTCGATTGCACTTTGGCGGCACACTGGCTCTCATCGGGGAATTATTACCTCGCGTGCCGATGTCGACTTTATTTCGGTGGGTAATTCGTGTTCTGCATGCGTTTTGATAAATACGACATCCGCGCTTTATCGTCTTGCAGCCGCAACTTTAGAAGTTTAAAAGAATAATCCTGCGGCCTGGTATCGGTATAACAAGTATTTCTTTTAACGGAGAAAGTTATTTTTATCGTTCGACTATTTCGCTTTTTTTTATTTCCCTCATTTTTTATAACAAAATTAAAGAGCTAATTACAGACAAAATTAAAGATAATTATAATGTTTGAGAATAGAGTAAGTCCTAAGAAATTTCCTTTCTATGATTAATAATCATTTTAAAACGATTTAGAAAGATAATATTTATTTTCTTTGTTAATCTTAATGCATTTTTTATTTGGGCCTTGTTATATTCATATGCATGTAATAAGACCCAATGTTAGAGTTTTAAAAAAATTTCTTTTCGTTCGTTTACAAATATTCTATATAAAATATTTTATTTTTGTAAGTGAATGAAATAGAGATTTGATTCTCATTTTATTTCAATATCGCTATAAATAGAATTTTTAAGAAATAAAATAAATTAGGTGGACTTTATTCAAATACTTTATTATATAGAAAAAACGATTTTGCTAAAGTATTTAAAAATTTAGTTAAATATATAATAGATCTGAAAATAATTTTATTGGACCAAATTGGATCAAATAATTATGTAGAACGTTTTGATGGTAACATTGTAAAAATTTTTTAATATTTAATCAATTTGACCGTCCTATATAATTATTTTGATGGGTCAAACAAAATTATTTTCATATCTAATTTTAAGTCTCTATAACTAAATTTTTAATACTTCAGCAAAATCGTTCTCTTTTCGAGAACTTATAAATAATTTTAATAATAAGTGAATCGACCAAAAAATGTTCAACACAACAAGCGAAAAAGGCCATATTCAGTCAAAGTGAATATTGGTGCCTAATAATATTTTTGCGTGAATCTTATCTCAATTTCTGGTTCAAGCAAACTGCATGTCGATCTTGAAACACAGTCATGAACGGAAGCTGGCCTGTATATAAATACGTATATTTTTATATAAATAATATCACTTAAAAGTTTGTAAATAAAGCTTAAAGTACTATGTAGGAGTAAAACATGACACAATCTGTTCGTACGGATGGGGAGTCGATGGTATCTGTAAATTTTTGCTTTGACTGCGGACAGTGAAATCGACGGTGGTGTTGTCGACGAATCTACCAGGCAGGCGGAAAAAACGGAGAGATTGATTTTTCGCGGTAGGCCAACTAATTCGGTACTGAGCGAGGGGTGGTCGCAGGAAGGGGGAGAACCAGGGGAACGGGAGAGGTGAATAAAGCGAGTGGCTGAGCGAGAGAGGACGCGGTTGGATGCTCATCGTTCCATGTCCGGCCGTTCGACGATTGCCAATTGGAAAAATACTCCAATTCGATTACAATTTTTTTCGATGGCCCCACACAACGGCGCGGAAAAATTTAAAACGATTCGGGCGGGACGACGAAACTATGGCAATCCCAGGCTCGAAGAGAGGTCGCGAGGCTGATATCGAGGTTGCCGATGGCCTTCTAACAGCTTTCAAAAGTGCAATTAAAAAAACGATCTTCTGTATTTTCCTGCGTTATCCGGAAGGAAATTTCGAACAGTGTTGGTTGCGCGCTGTTTTTTTTTCCTCGAATGAACTTGCGCGAATATCTTTTCTCGATACGGTTGTTATAGCGATTAAAAATATCGCCGATAATTTTAACGCGACGTTGAATCGTCTATAAGACTAAAGATTCTTTCGGTTAAAAGATTAACATTGTAAAGTTCTAATTGTAGTTACTGAAATTTCTCTTGATTTATAGAAAAAGAAATTGTAGAAGGAGAGTTAAACGTAAGATAAAAGACAGCGAGCGATAATATTCTTTCAAGAAAAATTATGCAAATGCAAACTTTTTTCTGAATTAGACAATTTTATTCATTTACGTTATAGAATCTCGCACATATTCTCTTTGCTCTCCCCCGAGATGTTCCCTTTGCGGCTCGGGTCTGTATTATTTTCAGCATCCTTCATATCTCAAAGGCGGTGACCAGCTCCTCGTGCGGGATACAATGCGCCAGGGTTTCTCGCGACAGAAAAATGATACCACGGCAAGGCAATGCCGACGTAATAAAGGGGTGCAGATGGAATATACCCCTTCACACGGCGCTGTTTAACATTATTTACCGGCATGTCGGCATGGAAACCTCGCTCGAAAGACGCATGCATTCGCACACATGTGCGCTAAACGCGCTCGACAAATAAATTACTTAATGTCGCAATATTTAGTGGAATTTAACACAAACGCCTATTTTGAAACGAGCATTTTCGCTACGTTAGCAAAGATCAACAATATAATTATTATTTATACAAAGATTGTTTATTATTAACATTACTTTTAATTGTACGTCATAATTTGCAACATTTATTTCCTCAAAATTAGTTTATAACCTTAATACTTTAAATAGCATGCTCATAGGAATCGTAACATCTCATTAATTGATAATTAATTGATTAAAGCCGAGCGACATCTCGAATACATGTAATTGATGTAAAATTACTGATTATACCTGCAAAGCACTACTATGTCATTTGCATTTTGTATTTCAAAGTTACGACTCATTCTCACAATATTCTTCACAGAGAATCTAATTAGTTGGTATTTGACCGGTAGGAGTATTTAAAGGGTAACCAGCACAAGCAATTGTTCGCCTGGCTACTTCGAAACATGCATTTTCGTTACGCTTGCAAAGATCAACAATTACTATAGTTACTATTTATACAAAAATTATGTTACAGGCATTACTTTTAGATATACATTACAATTTACGATGTTTATCTTCTTAAAATTAATTTTTGTATGTAATCTTAATATTCTAGATATATCATCCTCTTAAAAATCATAATATCTCATTAATTGCTAATTAACTTATTAAAGCCGAACGGTCTCTCGAATACATGTAAAATTATTTGAATATACAAAGCACTATAGATGTACTTTGTCACTTGCATTTTGTATTTCAGGATTGTGACTCATTTGTATTTCAGGATTGTAACGTTCCTTATAGAGCCACTAATTAATTGGTATCTGACTTGTAGGAATATCTAAAGGGTAACCGGCATAAGTGATTGTTCGCACAGCTACCAAGATCTTGCGACGGATTTGGTTATAGCATCCTTTTCCCGACGCGCGACGGTCGATAGCGAAAGCGCTTATCGGAGCGTTTAATTCGGGATTATTAGGGGCCGAATCGTGATCGTTAGCGCTGACACGAGCCCGGCACGAATCGCAGGTGACTGTCTGGGGCGCACCTATATCTACGGGGTGTCAAATTAGTCACGCACGCCGCCTCCGCCCAACCCGTCGGCGAAACGGGCGTAACCATGGCTACTGCCGCGAATTTCTCTGCGCGACGCAACGCAACGCAACGAGACGCGACGCGACGCGACGCGACGCAGCGAGAACGCAATTGCGCATGCAACATGCCACGAATGAGGGAGTGAAGGAGAATTAAAAAATTGACGGGCGAATCGCGCTTATTTATTTAGTTTTTTTTCCACGTTAAATGTCACCTCATGAAAATTAAAACTTTTTGTCGCTCTCCGCGCTTGCAAAATCGAGTAATAATTTACGTTTGCTCGCGCTCTTTCCGCATGACGAATTTATCGGCGCTGGTGACGTTAACAACGCACACATGCCGATGCTTGAAAAGAATCATGTCCGGCAAATCGAATACAGTCATCGCCGATGTATGAAACGTTATTCGATAAATGTTAAGAGGATCCTAAAGTGAAGCCTGAACTTCGACGAAATCGCTGTTTTATCGATAATATGCGAGATATCTTTATATACTTCTACATCAATGCACAATAATACATAAATTTTTGTAGAACGTTGTAGCGTTTTAATTAGACGACGAAATTTAATTCTAAGAACTCCACGTTCTTATGTTCCTATAAATTACTAATCTGTTGACCCCACAATATCGTAAATACAGATTGCAAAGTTTATTTATATCAAGCAAATATTGTTTCTATAGTGACAGCTCTGACGCCATATTGAACTAACAATAAGCAATGGTAAAGAAAATTTCAATTTAAACAATTTTTTTGTTCTCGGCATAAACTCCTCTTTATAGACATATCAATGCGTATACTTTAATCCTGGGAAAGAATTTTTTTTTCAAATCTGTAAAACAGGAAAAAGGTAATTGTAATACAAAGATTATTGCGTTTAATCGATAATATAGATATTAGAAATAAACAAGCCTTTAAGAGCCAATGCTGGATGTGATTACAAGGAGTTTTATTGCATATAACAATTAAATAAGAACGTTTCCTTGGTTTGGATCCTCTTCAGCAAATACATTAATAAATAACTAAAATATATACAAAGATTATCGTTAATTACAACTAAAAAAATTTATATTGTGTTACTTACAAAAATATTGTTCGTTTGAAAGTGAACTGATGTGGATAAAGTCTATTCGCATCCATGTGTCAAAATTGTCCATTAGATTTCCAAGTTTACTATAATGATGAGTTGCATCAAAGGTATAAAATATTTAATAAATAGGATTGAAATTATTAACTGAAGGTAATTAATTAAAAATTCACATGGATGTTTGAAGATTGAAGATTGAAGCTTATATATACGATGTTGACACCGCGCTTGTTATGTCTACTGAGTACGTTTTGTCACACAATAATCCAAACAAATCTTCAATAAAACTATAGAAGAGAGGGAAGTATCAATTTTTATAAATTAAAGTAGCATAACGGCTTGTTTATTCTTAATTGATTTAATTCATTAGAGCCTATATTTCTTTTGTTTTAATACAGATATGTGATTTTAGGATTTCTTTAAGTTTCACGCGGAAATGTTTCTTCTTATTTATCCATCTGTTTTTTTTTTCGTGAAGAAAAGTAAAGCGAGAAGCAACGCGCGCACTCGCACGAGTGTATTACCATTTTTTATTTTATTTGATCTGTCTGCTAACTTTTATTACATGTACGTTTAACGCGTAAAAGCATTTCAATTGATCGAATCGTGTTTATTTACTCAAGTAATACGCGTCGCACGCATTTCCTCCAAATAAATTGCCGCAATTTTCGCGAGAACCCCCGCCAAGCGGCCGGATTAAGTAATCCCCGATGGTTTACATGGGGGCGCGATTCTCACGTACCCCTCGCCCAGTCAACCAAGCGAGACCCATGAGCTTTTGCCGCGCGATATTAATACCCATATGTGGGCACTATAAACCTGTTTACCACGCAACACACGGTGAGAATTCTCGCACGAGGTCACGGTCGACTAATGGCACCTGAATCTGTTGCCGGCCGTAATACATAAATCAAACTAATGTTCGCGTAAACGCAGCGGTCAATAACTCCAAACGTATAATATTACATTGCATATACAAAGCAGACAAATATCGTTCTTTTCTCGATATAACGCCTGTAAAGCACACACATAAACTTGAAAGTACATATAAGTTACGTCGTTGAATCGCACTTTCTTTAGCAGATGTGCCTAGCTGGTATTAAAAATTAATATCAGTAATTTAATGCATTAAAAAAACATGTATTTATAAAAAAATGTAGAAAGGGGAACAAACTGTACAGGAATATTTTACCATAGATGTCTTGGGAAAATTACAATAGATGATCTAATTACACTGTGTTACGAGGTTTTTATTTCTCAATACTTGAATGATGATTTTTATATGTTTTTAACTGTGGATAAAAAGAGATATAAGATTTTATCCGATTTTAAAAAGTTAAAGACTTTATTTTGGAAAAAACTACAAATTTGAGCAATTTGCAACTTTTTCTTACAGAGTAAACTACAATAAGTATTACTATTCGGATGTTGAGAAACAGAAGCCTCGTAAATCATTGTAATTTTACATTAAATATTGCCAATAAATTTGATTATTTTAATATCACTTAAAATTGTATCTAAACAATAAAAGAGATTGCATACCATCACATTTATTTTTATACATTAAGAAAATATTTAAATTTCTTAATAGAGTTTCTAAAAATTGAAGAATGATGAAATTTTATGAAAACGTTCTTTCTCAGTGAAAAGTCCTGCACGAAACTTGTTAATTGAGAATTACTTGTTAATTGAGAAACAAAAAAATCATTGCACTGTATTATTAATTCAATTATGTTGTCCAACTATAGAGACGTAAAAGAGTCACCAAGGAAAACAGGGTGTGTGTGAAGTGGAGTCGTAAAAGCTTGTCATGCTCATCGCTAATTACATCAACGTTACAAGCAACGCCTATCGTTTTATCGCCCTATTCCTTATCTCGCCCGCCCGCGCCGACGGGAAGCTTGGTTCTTGCACGACGGTAATGGCGCCAATAATGTGTTTTCTAATTCCGACACGGGGAATTCCAAAGCGTTACGCGCCGAGTCCAGGAGATTCTCGCGTTAGCCGGGATAAAACACCCAGCTCAATATCAGAAAGGAAAGGCGTTCGCGGATACAAATGTTATTACGCGAAAGCACTTCGCCGATCTCCCCCGGTCCGATGGCTGCCCTTCCGTTCGCCTCACGCCTCTCGGCCTCCTACTTCAGATCGTTTTTCTTGTGGGTGCGATGTTTCCAGGCGGAAAATAAGATAATGGCCCGGCGCTAGGCGCGAAAAGCCCGCGAGCGGGGAAAATGGCCCGGCGGGAAATAGCGAAGATCGTGGGAGCGACGACACCTGCCTCGTGCGCGCGACGGAGGGCGTCCGTATGAGAGGAAAAAAAAATAAAGGGACTGGCGCATTTCTTCGGGCGGGACCCGAGGGAAGAAAGAGAGGATAGCGCAGAGGTAGAAACGTCGCGTGATCACCGCGCCGTAATCGAGTCACCGTGACAAACGCGTGAGAATAAATCAGACGGCGGGACGCGATTGGCTTCCAAGGTGGACAGGGTGAAATTGCGCGGATCCAGAAATTGTGCAGATCCATATAATCAATGGTCCAGATCCAACGAATCAATTGGCTTGATTGCCGTGTCGATCCGTGGCGATCCAAATTTTCTGAATCGCTCTTTTGATGAGTACTATTTTTACAATGTATCCTTTTTTATCATGTATGATATGAATGTATCTAATAATAATAATAAGTGGAATCGATATAGCATGAGTGATTATTTAAAAACTTTTTGCGTCGATTTCTTCTATCTTTCTAATGGCTTTATTGGTTCAGTTTAACTATTTAGTTTAATTTGACGTAACACATTGAAGATTACCGTAAAGGTTGAAACGTCGACTGTGATCTTGTAATATAACTTTATTTATTAATTTCAATCTACATTTAATGTACAATATTTATTGGCATGAAAAACCTGCAGGACTCGTTAAGCCTTATTTATTTTGTTTTCGATCTTATGAGCCTATCTCTTCTTAATAATAATCTTATACTATACTAATAATCTTTATTATAATGTACAAACATATTTGAGATTAATAAATCTTGTAATTATATACACATGAAAAATGGAATTATACACGCCAACGGTGAGACGCTCGTAAGGCTGTTATCACAATGCCTCCCAATGGTAAAGATAATATTTAACAGTTCACGAAATCAGGATTGTACTTGATCGCTCAACATTAAATTGATCATTTCGTATTGAAAATTTTATTCATCTTTCATGTAATATGATACATAATTCTCTTTATTATTATTATCTTTATCAAAGTGCAACATTATCCTTTCTGAGGTAATATTTTTCGCAATAAGTTCTTTGCAGTATATTAAAATGCTTATTAGCATTATCATTATTAAATTGGCGATCAATGTAATTTATGATGTTATTTTCAGCTTCACTTTATGATTTCGTTTCAAGTTCGAATCGGTGCGTAATTTATAGAACTGAAAAATGTATTTGAAGAAAGGTCTCTCCGATTCAAAGAAATGTTTCTTTGAGTTGCTATACGGTTAATGAAAAAACGGCTTTGATTGAATGAAAGAACGTCATTTCTTTGATTTAAATATTTTTTTAAATCGAATGATTTATTTGATTTCAAAAAATGATGTTCAAATCAAAGAAATTTTTTGTATCTGTGTATTTGTAAATCTACATATGAGTAATAATAATGATAAAAAAACAATAATGATAATAATAATAATGTTAAAAATCAAGATCCACACTTCAACTAAAAATAGGATTTTTTCTCTTATTTCATAATTTTTTTCTATTTTTATTGGAAATATATTCAAAAATGAGATAAAAAAAAAGAGAAAGAAATAAAAACACGAAAAATGATACGATTAAATATATTTGATAAGCATTAATAAATATTCCTGTTAGGCATACCGCAAAAATTCTCCTATTGTTAGAAATTAAGTAGCAATTGAGAATAAATCGACAGCAATTGCAGGCACAGTAATACTCGGAATGCAAAGACATTGACAGTAATTAAATATAAATTGTTGTGTTATATAATATGTATAGTATAGCCAACAAAATATGGTGCACGTTGTTTGAGACATTCGTTATGTTCCCCCGTAACAGACTGTCGGAAGCTTCATGCCGAGAAGGTAACACGTTCTTCGATCCTCGCAGACCGCGGAGAGAACGAACTCTGTCGCAGCGCCGTCTAACGAGTATTATAATTACTGTCGCGTAACTCAATATTGCACCCTCGATATGCTAAACTCCCGCGGAATATAGTGTTAATAGGCGTGGAATGGCGCGGGACAACACCCCGCTTCTATTAATTGCACTTCACCCTAAATGCAAATTGTTCGAAATTGAGCGAGGGCTCCCCGAATATTTGGAAACTCCATTACGGGCTAGTGTTCGTCCTTTCGTTCCTCGCGTACATTGCACACACACGCGTACGCACACCACCTTGTTGCGGCCTGACGAAGGCAACGCCGAAGGGCGGTTTCAATCGGCGAGGGTACACGCAATGAAAAATCTATCTAAGGATATAGTCGAAATTAGATATAGCGAATAATATGAAATCTGAGATTGAAAGTCATGAGTCTTCTTATCGTACCTTATTAGCTTATTACATATGTATTATCTTGAGAAACATTTTCAATTTCTTAACGTTAACTATTACCTGATAAATAAAATCTGTACCTTTCATTGATAAAAAATAATGTAATGTAATAACCAAGCATATATGAAAAAGCTATTTAAAATAGAAATGTATGAACTACTCAAATATCTTATTCGATTCGATTTAATTCGAATTTGAGTCTCTATATGATTCGAATCCGAATTTTTCGAAAATTTGGAATCTAAAAGGTTTGAATACGAATCACATATACTGACAATATGACAATTTTATAAAATCATAGTTTCTAATAAATACATTATTCAATATTCATTAATCAATATTATTTTTCTTTGAAATCTCTTTTATTATCTATATATTTAAATTCAATCTAACAATAATTACATTGTTAATCTAAAATTATGTCTCAATAATTTTTTATTCAATTCGGGTTCGAACAAAAAATGAAATTTGTTTCGATTCGGCAGAAACCTTCACACATCTTTTATTTGAAATTTCAGAGGAAATAAAACAATCAATTTTAGAAGAGGGAGAGATCCTATATTTACAGAAGATATTAAAAATTCAGGTTTTTACACGCACAGAAGATATAAAAAATGTTAAAATCATTTAATTTACTAGTACGGAGCTCAATTTATGCAAAGAAGTGCCGGTTTGATCAGTGAAATTTAGAGCAAGTATTCGGTGATGGCAAAATCAAATAGAGTTTCGATGTTTCAACTCTCTATCGTTTGACAAAAAACTTAGAACGTTCAGAGCAAATAAAGTCGAAGGTTAGTCGTCGGTACGGAAGACGGAGTTCCCGTAGATGTCTTCGGGAGATTAGCTGTCCAAGGTTCTGAGGTCTGTGGCTCAATTAAGCACTCCGTTTAGCGCTTGACTAAAAAGGGTTGGGAGACTCTCGCCCTGCCCCCTCGAGCATCAATCATGTCGGAGCAACCCTTTTCCCGAGGGCGGTTTTGCTCCTCTATTGAGACGAAGTGTTGTGCTCAAACACAAAAACACTTCATTTGGCAGATTAGCTGTTAAACACTAAGGGTGCACGCGCCGTAGCTATCGCCGATAAGCACGAAAAGTGTCTAGAGAGAAAAGTGTGTTGGTCTCCGTACCATTTGTTCGTGCAAATTACTAAAACGATTAGAACAAGGGTCTAATTGAGAATATTTGTCAAGAAGATGACGTATTATCTACATAGTTGGAAAAAATGTGCTGAATTTAACATAAATCGCATGACCTAAACGGTCCACTCAAATTTTTGAATTAATTTTACACAAGATGAATATGTTAGAAGGTAACACAAATATTGTGTAAGAGAATAAATAGAAAGAAAGTAACACATATTTAAAGAAACACATATTTATACGCTTTAAACAGACTACATACATATGAAAGTTGTGTTCATAACATTCTGTTTTTATTGAGCAACACATTTTTATAGATCATTTATTTTATTTGTTATTTTTATAATTATTATAAACAAAAATTTTTTAAATGATAACAAAAATCTAAATTTTTTTTTGTATAAGTACTTTAAAAATGACATGTGCAAAGTTTCATTGAGATTCACCAATTAGATTGTAACAAATAAATATTTTGTTTATTTACTGAACAACTAATGTCTACATCTCAATGTAACTTTATATTTGTTATTATTATATGTTACTATAAATATTCTTAAATTCATAAAGTACTTGTATAAAAAAAATTAAGAAATATAATATCATTTTTAATATCAATTTTTGTATAAAAAAATTAAGATTTTTATCATTATTTTATAATACATTTTCATATATTTCTATTAGAGTACAAATTACAAAAAATATTACTTTTTATTGAAATAACTTTTGATCCAGATGATAAGCTGTCTCTAATTTTTTTTTATTACTTTTAAAAGCAATTTAAAATAATCTGTAATTTTTTCAAATAATTCTTAACATATTCCATTTGCCTTACAATCTCCTTAAAATGTAAGAATGATTATAGATAAAAATGATAGAAAGAATTAATGTATGATTTAATGTTTTTAATAAGTATATGTTTATACTGAGTTGTTAAAAAAGTTTTGAATTAATTCTTTTTTTCAAAAAAAAAGTTTTCATATACAAATTTATTCAGAAATGACAATAATTAATAATCATGTTTTAGAGAGTAAATCAAATTTGTTTGCAATCTAATAGAGAACATCGTAAAGAAAATGTAAAATTTTACTTTGCAAATTACAAATTACAATAAATTTAAAACATACTTAACAAATTCCATGTAGGTAGGATTTCTTCGAGATTAATGACGGAAGAAAACAAAAGCTGCAATATTCTATTAACAATTCAAGATAAACATATCAGACAGAGAATGATCTAAGAACAATTCGTTCTTTAGATTTTACGGATGTAAAACCACCAGTAGCGGAAGACTTCGCTAATTGAGGATTAACAAGACGGAAAAATAGCAAAAGGATTTCCCACGAAGGGGACTTCCTCGACTACTTGTGGCCTCTTTCTGCGTCACGAGTGGGCGGAGAAGCTTCCATATAGGACACACGGTACATTCGGTACGTGTCTGCTCGTTTTAATATAGCGTATAACATTATGAAGCCATTGTCGGCGTTTTATCGGTCCTGAGGCCGGCAATTAACAATTAGCTGGCGGTCCTTGTAATCGAATTACGGCGGCCATTGTCGCGGGCCCAGGTACAAACGTATTCAGTTCCACCGGGATACCTTTAGAGCCGGCGCGGCGGCACTTCCCTCCCGCTCGCCCCGGCAGTATACCCATGGGGACCTTATTGGCTCGTCTCTCTTTTTTTCCACGATGCTCTAAGATCGGATTTCTCGCCGCTGCATGCGCATAGATGCAGAATGCAGCGGTGGTGGGATCTCTTACAAAGGCAGCTCGGGCAAGCTTCTACACAAGCAGGGATGAATGTCACCCCGTGAAAATATATCCGTTTCAACAGTTTGAGATTTCGAGTTGTGGAGGAGATCGCGCAGGTATCTCCGTCTCGATACCACGTGTGCATGGCGTAGCAATATAGCGGCCGGTAGGATTAGTAACGTTAAACTGCCGTGTTCGCGCGGAGATACAGCGATAAAGACGAGACGAATTGTCCGACGGATAAACGTGTCCATCTTGAATCGTTCCTCGACATCGTTTATCGTTGCCATGTCGGACGTCGAAATGGGAATTAATAATACGATGCTTTTACTGTTAATTTGACAGAAACAGTGAAATAGAAAAAGGAAATTTATGAACTAGGAGAACTATCAAGAGATAACAAAGATACATGAAAGATAGATCAGAATACGAATAACTTCAAAAAAATAGCACGGAAAAGAGGTTTCCAGAAGATATTTTTTTAGTAATTTTATTAAAAATGTGTTACATGTATTTTTTAAAAATGAAGTTACAGATCTCTTTCTATATATTGTATTAAAAAGTAGGTAATACACACACAGAAAGTCTGACGATTTAGAACTAGAATTCTTATAAGAGTTAAGATAAACCACTGCCATACAATCAAATTAACGTATACGATTAAGGCCTGGTTTTTCATATTTTCTGGTTATCTTATGGTTACGTTTAAGCTCTGAGTAGCCTCCAAGAGTTTTTCCAAGAAATATCGCTCGCTATTCGTTAAAAAATTATTAATAAAAAATGTATAAGGAGTAACGTCTTATTTTTGTTACATACAATATTAAAACTTCAACACTCTCTCCTGCCTAGCGGCACATAACTTTCCACACGAAGTGACTTCCACCCCTCCTTCCATCCTGTTTGGGGGCGCACGACTTTCACCTTCGACTCTCATCCCCCCCCTCCCCCCTGCAAAGGGCGCATGACTTTCACCTTCAACATATTGTTTTCTGACACCGTATATATTTAAAAAGTACATACGTAATGAATGCTAACTTTTTAACGAAGGACGAGCGATGGCTAAAATCTGTTGGAGGTCACTCAGGGTCATGACCTTGATGACATATGTCAAGGTCAAGATCATCGGAGATGCTTCCCCTAAACAGGAGTTTTACCGTATAAATTATTTACTTTAGAGGTAAGTACAAAGGTTATTTTTTAATTTTTTTAATTTTTTATCTTTGAAAGTACACAAAACCCGAAGGTAGGATTTTTATAAATAATTATTATACATCGTAACAATATTGCCTGTAAAATTTCAGCTCAATTGGAAGGGTGTCCCATTCGGAAGAACACTCTTAATTTTTAATTTAATTTAATTATTATTATAGAAAGATTTATTATCTTTTAATATCATTTTTTAAATAAAAATGTAAGTTTGATAGTGATCAATAAAAATTCTCGTCTGTCACGTGAATAATCTATATTACATTCATCAGAAAACGATGAAAAAAATTTAATACGAACTGTTCGACCATGCCATGATTCTTCGAAAGGTGCAAGGTTGTATCTCGGGGTATGTCCGGAACCGGAGCGCTCGATCCCGTTAAAAGTTCTCTCTCAAACGACCCTGACGTAGAGAGATCGTGCCAATTATCAATTTCCAAATCCCGTTTGATTAAAGCCATTCGACTACGAAAGAGCCCCCGCTTTATCGAGGCATCTCGCGGCCCTTTAACGAGTAACCGATGTCAAACGCAGCCGGAGAAGAGACCGACAAACGCACACGTAAACGCTCACACGTACAGGCAGAGCCCACGCGCGCGCGACGTTATTCACGTGGAGAGAAGGAAGGAAGGAAGGGAAGCTCGGGGTCACTCTCTCGCCGGGGAATACAACGAATTCGAGATATATCCAGGCAGAACCAACTATTAATTTGGTTCCCAGGCGTCGGCCAGAGGTAGGGGCAAAAGTACGAGCGAAGAGCCACGAAGGGCGGGCACGTGGAAGGTGGAAGGAAGGGCTGGAGAGAGAGAGAGAGAGAGAGAGGGGGGGAAGAGGAGGGAGACTTCAACCAGGACCAGAAAGCCTCCGGGGCAACAGATTACTGTCTACGGCCTATACCCTTCGCCTCCACCCCGTTCCCGTCCTTTTCCACCACTCCGGTCCTTTCCTCCTCTGCATACCCATCTCCCGGTCGACCGTGGCTGGCCCATGAAGTTAATAATCATCAAAAGTCACAGTGTTTGTCGAGGGCGGCCGCCCTTTGTGCGCCCACGCGTGCTCCTGACGCTAATACGACTCCACCCGGGCTTTATTACGAGTTATTAGAGTTATTACATCGGCGACGGATTTTCACGTGTAGCGCACTTACGGTCGCAAGCGTATTTCTTTTATATCTCGCTCGCTTTTTTTTTCACCACCGAGATTTTTTTTCTCTCTCTGTTGTTACCGCGAGTTCGCTTTTCCCCGCTATTTCCCGTCGGAAGAAGCGATGGTGAAAATTAAAGACATTTACCACAAATGTCTTAATACATAATGGTAATTTTGCAAAACAGCGTATAGGGGAAAACGCTAAACATTTAAGAAAACTATGTTAATTGCATTAACGAGAAATTAATTCAAAAGAAATATTACAATTTTAAAGACGTATCAGAGATATACAGATTAAAAAGTAACTGGAATTGGAAATTTCCATATAAAAATGAATGTTATATACATTTGAAATAGTTCAATAAGGTCAATATTTATATTTATAATATTGTATTTATAATATTATATATTTAACAATACAATTTTATAGTTTAAATAAAACTTTACTCATTTCATCTTAATTATTTTTTTTTGAACATATTTATCTACTTCTTATTAAAATAATTTTCAATCCAAATTCTAAATCACAGTCAAACCTTTATTACCTTCAAATACAATGTAGAAAAATCTGTAATTTTTATATAACTGTTTCATTTTGTCAAAAATACGTGTACTTTCTTAAAAGAGTGACAAAAGTATTGTAATTAAGCTTTGTGTCCACGATGCTAGAAATCGTATCAAGATTTCGGAAGGAGAAAAAATTGCGACCAACTGCCTTAGTCAATTAGTCGAATTGTTCAAATGTGATTTGTTAATTTTTCTCTGTTGGAGATCTTGGAGATCTAAAATCGTAGACACTGGGCTTTAGAGTTATAATTATTATGAAACTTCTTTAGAACTGATTATTGTGAAATATCATACCTGTGATACAATTAGTAATGTAAGCATGTAATTTTATTCTATTTAATTGTTTGCAATTCAATACACAAACGGTATTTTATGTTAATTTCATTTAACTGAAAGTAATCCACAGAAAGAGAGAGAAAGAGAAAGAGAGAAAGAGAGAGTATGAAGAAGGGGGGAAGAAATGGGAGAAATAGCTTGCTGAAAGTGGCGCATTGACCAGACTCTGATGAGTGTCTCTATAAACGAGCAGTCTTAATTGCGGTACAGTCGCCGGGATTGTATGCGGCAGAACACACAGCTACGCGAAACGATGGCGTTGCTACCGTGAATGCACGACGCAGCGTAATTTCAAATGTACAGACGTGACTTAATGATGTTAAATACTTGCGCGCGTCGCGATCCAGTTCCCGGGTCTAATTCTCTCTCGAGTCTAATTTCTTCGACTTCCCTATTTAACGCAAACCAAAGTTAACTAAACGTTTCTTTTCTTACTATCATTACTTGCTATCGTTCACGAAGTTATGGCGTAATCCCAACAATATAAAGCCTTGGCCACAAGTATAAAATACTCTGAATTTGTTGCATTTTCTTGAAAAAAACGGAAATAAAATTTAGAAAAGAACTAACAAAATATTAAAATTGTTGTACAAATAAATATATTGTTTTTTTGTAAAATCATTCACTGAAAAAAATCTTGTCCGTTGTATCAATGAATGACGTTTATTGACTTGAATTTCATTAATACAATGAATTTTTAATAGATATTATGAATACTGAGTATTTTTCGTTAGCTAATAACTGGATTTATTAATATAACAAGTCACTGTTTATTAATATGCTGTACTTTAATGTATTATAATTTAATATAACATTTAATTAAATCATTTTATAATATTTAATATTGAAAAAAATCTTTCCTTCAAAAAACGTGTTCATAGATTCAATAAACTCATTCATTAGATGTGTATTATAAAATTTTATAGAAGTGAATATATAATGTAAAATACATTAATCATAATAATGTATTGTTAATAAAGAAAATGTTTTACGAGAAAACATTAGGGTAATATTTAATTGTTCCAATGTATATATTCATTGTTATAATGAATTCTAATTTTGTAGCTCATATTCATTCTTTTAAAACTTAAATCGTTATGAGAATAAAATTATACGTTGGACCAATTTTAATGAATTTTTTATTAATACAATGAACATTATTATTGTATTTACGTACATTTTTGGTTCAGTGTTTTTTAATTTCTTTTTCGTTAGAATGTTTATGTTAATTTGCGGAGTATTTGAGATTTTTAGCTAAGACTGTATATAATGCAAGAAAAAAATATGATATAAATTTGAAACATATATAGTGACGTATTTGGTCCAATGAAGTTAAAAAGATGCTATTTGTGTGCTACGGTATCCAGGATATGAGAAAAAAAAGACCTGGAAAGTCATCGTTCCAATCAGTGACTTCACAGAGCTTTCCTCCAAACTACGCACGAGTGACAAAAGCTTGCGTATATACGCAGAAAGAGAGAGAGAGAGAGAGAGAGAAAGAGAACGCGTTTGAAAGCTTCGTTTTGGGCGCAAACATATTGTCTGGTAAATAGCTTCCTGCACAAAGGATGCATTCACTGAGAGCCGATCTCGTCGCCGCGAGAGTGTGTATAGCGAGAAAATACAACGACCAGGCCAGACAATGTGGGCACGGTGTCAAAATACGCGGACCATACGGCTAATTTGTCGAATTTCTGCGCGGTCTCTCATTCACGCTACCCTCCCGATCGCACGCGCTGCTCAAAAGCGCTGTTCGCATATCGTGACATTTTTTATGAATTACAAAATGTCGGACGCGCTACAGTTTGTATTTTTAAATGATTGCAATTTTGTTGCAAATTTAAAGGAAGAATTTAAAAGTTTATTCGAAGATTTTGTCGTAGTCCATTAAAATAATGTGAATCCTTACCTTCTCGTTCATAGAGAAACGTATATAATACAAATTAGGAATTAAAATATCTGCGGGAGGAATAATTAAAATTTTATAATAACATTTATAATTTTTCATATTAATAATTTAAAAATTTATTAGAATATTTTGTCGTCCATTTAAAACAAAGTATCCTTGACTTCTTATTTAAAAAAAAAACAATACTACTTAGGAATTAAAATATCTGCAACAGGAATTCATTAGGTATAAGATAATTGAAATTTTATGACATTTTTAATACTTTACTTTAATAACAATATACAACTACAATATATATGTATACATGTATATGTATTACAATTGCTATAAAATTTTTAAAGCACGTAATGTTAAATAATTATCCAAATTTGTTTAACATTTTAATGATCATTAATTAAATGGTTATTTTTATGCATGTTTGAATTTTTAGAGCATGGGGTAATTTGATGATATATTATTTCATGCATTTCTTAATGCAATTATTTGTCAAATACAAAATAATATTCGGAATGTAAAAGAATATTCGAATCTGCACTGAAATTTGTGTGACTTCATAACAAAAGCTTTGGTAGTCCTCGTGATCTGAGGATCATCCAACGAAATCATTGTGCGACGCGAGGTTCCACTCGAGAACAACAAACGAACGATCCATGGTGGATCTGTGAACGGCGTTACGACGAGCCGTTTAGTCGCATTGTAAAAGTGAAATCATCTCGTGTTTGGGATGTTATTTGTAACACATTAGTATTGTATCGCAGTACGACGGGGTTAGGTCGGGGCGTTGGAGTGTTTAAGGGTGATTACATGCAACGACAGGGGTGGCTTTATTGGAGGATACGGCCAGCGGTGCTCACTTATATACCGTATTAGAAAATGTAAGAATAGATATACTCGGTGTTGTAAAATCGCCTGAAAAGAAAGATATGATCTTTCAATCATCGAACAAAGTTCAGCGATACATCAATTTATGTTTAATTGTGTTCAATATATACATAAAATAATTTTATAAATACATATATATGTAACAATGTTATTAAATAAAAAGGAATTGTCTCAAAAGAAATTTTTTGCTAAAATCAAACTCAAAATAGTTTAATTTTTTATTTACAATTATTTCTTCGACAACGCTGATTAGATTTTTTCTTTTTTTTATTCTCGCACGTATATACGTGTATATGACATTTTGTTCCCCCCGTTCTTGCAACTTATTTTATTATAAATTAAATTTTGTCAAATGTCTTTCTTTTCTCAATTTGATACTTTAAGTAATGATTAATAGCCATTCTCTTGTAAATAATCATGTTATAATATTCATACGCTTAAATATAATACAATAACTCACATGTAAAAAGAAGTATTGAAATGAAGAATTTGCAAATTTGTTTTACACATTTATATAAACTAACATAATGTTGATGTATTTAGAACAATCAGTTAGTGATCATTTAACTACAGTGTAGGCAAATCTGCGTTTATAAGCGGAACTTAGGACTTAAAAGAAGAAAAAAATGAGAACGACTGCATAGGATTGAATTTAGCCGACAGTTTGACAGGGCTGAAGCAGAGAAGGGGGAATAGCACAGCGAGAGAGAGAGAGAGAGAGAGAGAGAGAGAGAGAGAGAGAGAGAGAGAGAGAGAGAGAAAGAACGAGGGATCAGAGAGAGGGATGGGGGGCATAAAAAGCGCGGTGAATAATAGACTCCAACCCTCTCCAAACATCTCCCTTCTCTATGCATACCGCGGTACCCTGGACCGGAATCTAGGCTTATATTCGAAACGTGTCCCCTGGTCCTTCTCTCTCTCTCTCTCGCGCACGCTCGCTCTTTTCACCCTCTGATCCTTTCTCCTTTTCTCCTTTCTCCCTTCTATCCACGATTGTCGTAGTGTACCAACGATAGGGCTTTGATAGACTTGTAATACACCCGGAAGAAAAATAACCTCGTCTATCTTTTTCCTTGTCTCCGGATTAGTGGTATCATTGTGTTGGCCTTTTTTAGCTAGAGCGATTAACATCAATGATTACGGCTGTTGAACGCGCGTCTATCGTGTTCCATAACAGTCGAACCTACCACTATCAACGTATTGTCCTTAAGAGCCAAGGATAATCCTTCGAATATGGAAGTAGAAAATGATCAGAATAATCAGAAATGATTGGCTACGGAACACACACACACAGTTATGAAACGTTAACTAACTAGAATTTAATTAATTGATCCTTTACTTCTTCCTAGTACAGGCATGAAAAAAAATAAAGAAATAGTTGAATTTTCATTTAATTTTATTACTGTAGATATTCATATACATACATGTACATGTAAGAATAGTTATATATAAAACAAGTTTCTTAAATTCTCAGCTAGAAGTCATTTTTTGCATCATTTAATCTCTAATAATTGGCGATGTCAATTTTATTTATAAATAACATTTTCAAAAGATAAATCAATATATAAATTAAGACTAATTTCACGCATCATCTCATCTCATAACGAGCTTCATATACTATATTTAAAAAAATTACCGTTGAATCACAAGTAATTTTTATGTAAAAACGATATTAAAAATGTACAAATGGCCAAACATTGTATATACAGCAATACTTAACACACACACACACACATTTCTGATTATTATCAGAATATATTATCGATAAGTGTAATAATGACACATGACATCTCTTCCCCTTCTCCCTTCCTTCTCTCACCTCTCTCTCTCTCTCTCTCTCTCTCTTTCTCTCTATTACTTGAAACATCCGAATGTCATATAAACACATTTGATTCTTGAAATTCTATTGAACCTACTTGATAATAAACTACATACAAAAGGTATTAATGGGCATTAAATGACGGTGCAAATTATTAAAAGACGGTAAAATCTGTTTCGATAACTTTTCTTCATCGCAGAGAAAAAATTTTTAATCAAATAAAATGGGGATAGTGATAGTTCTTTTTTTTTAATAAAGAAAATTCAAACTTTCTGATTTAATTCAATATTTAATACAAGTTTAATACGAGAACTGAAAAGCGTATTATTATTACGTGACTTCTTCACTGAAAAAGTTAGCAGCTGCTCCCTTACGCAGAAAAGGATTTTGCTGATACACTAAAGTACTGTCGATTCAATTAAGTTTGTCGCATGACGCGCTATACTGTGAGAAAATAAATAATTCATGCATGTGTTTAACACCATCCCACAGTGCGCCCATAAAACGCCCGTGGACTATTAGCATCCTATAGGAAAGACTTCGATATCAACGTCAACGTCATCCTAATTTTGCGCAGAACACTAATAGGAAGACACATTAATCTCCTCTATCATAAAGGCTTTAATATCCATCTCACACGACTTGGTCGATCTTCGACTTTCATAGAGCCGCAATCTTATGCGAACGGAAAATACAGGATAATGCTGTTAGAAAAAGAAAAAACTTTCTATGTGTTCGTGCTCCATCCAATATTTTGTGAATGTTGACATTATTTCATAGGTATCTATTGTACTATTTATTATACGCTAATTAATATTAATTAATATAATTTATAATTAATTAATATAATTTATAACTAATTAATGTAACGTATTAATCTTTATTGTAAGATCTCCGGCTACTCGATTAAGCCCTCTTCAGAATACAGTGAAACATCTTTATTGATTATTTTACCATGCCGTTATAGTCACAAACGCTAAACATTTTTCTCTTATTGTCAGTGTAGTGGGATTACTTAAATTTTGTTCATTCACACATTTAGAGAGTTAACATAAATATTTTGATAATAAATTTCTACTTCTAATATACATTATTCCGTTCATTGTAATGCATCTTATTGTTGCATAACATTACATTATCACATTAAAAGAAAAGTTTTTGGTATTTGTGACTACAATTATCATATTTTATGCATGATTATCTTAAAAATGATACTTGTAGTACGATTATAATAAATGCAATCATTTTTATGATAATAACAATTATATTTTTGTAATTATTTTTTATGCCAACTATATGTAAATATTTATTAATAGAATTATGTGTATACAGTTATTACTAAGACTACTATAGCAGTGTAGTAATGTAACAAGACTATAGCATAATAACCATAATTATGTATATACATGTAATTATAATCATAAATATCAAAACCTTTTTTCTCAGTGCAAAAATGATAATTATAAATCTCTTTTGCGAATTTATTAAAATATTGACTAGAGACAGGAAAGTTTCTAAAAGACATGTTTTCGACAAAAATTGCATCATTAGAAATTAGCGCCATCGTGACGTATCGCGACGCAGTGTCTTTGCGCGCATCCGCACAACTTTCTGTCAGAGACCTCACAAGCCGCCACCACGGGGGAACAATGCCCAAAATC
This sequence comes from Mycetomoellerius zeteki, assembly GCF_001594055.1. Taxonomy (NCBI): domain Eukaryota; kingdom Metazoa; phylum Arthropoda; class Insecta; order Hymenoptera; family Formicidae; genus Mycetomoellerius; species Mycetomoellerius zeteki. Next base: position 534,195 of record NW_017257338.1, read on the forward strand.
TGTTAATACTCTGGTCGGCAACAATGAACTCGACGTGGCGTGAACACCTCGAATACCTTTTTGCCGGCGCTAATCCGAATTCGACGAGAGCCGCCGTTGAGTATAAAGCGACCATCGTCCCGGAACGATGCGTTTCATCAGAGAGATGGAGAGAGAGAGACAGAGAGAGAGAGAGAGAGAGAAAGGGAGAGGGAGAGAGAAATGATAGACAATCGTATGCGTACACGTACGTGTGCGGGGTAAGAGAAAAAAAAGCTCGTGCGACAGATAGAGTCGAGAGTGATTTTCGGCGCGATATGCTTCTTGCTCGTTGAGTGCTCGTCACCGTATGTTACCAAAGAGAACGAGAGCTGTTGCGTCCAGTCACCGGAAACACATCATCCATAGTCCATGCATTCATATCTCTTTCGCATGTTTTATATTGTATTCCATACGCACTCAGGTAGACTGCTATTAAATTCCTAATGTCAAATTATATATCCAATTTGAATTATTATTAATAATTTTTATAGGTGCCACTGTTCCTACTTAACATCCCAACAAACACAAAATATAACTGCAATATTGCAGCAACATTGCAATAACATTCTGCAATATACCAGGAATGTTACAATGTTGCTGCAATATTGCAGTTATATTCTGTGTTTGCTGGGATGTCATTAATTTAACTAAAACAATAAAATTAAACAATTTAACTTAAAGAATATCCCATACACACATCTCCAAGAGACGTCCTAAGAATTCTATGGTTCCCAAAATGTCCCCCAGGATGTTTCTCGGATAAAGTGTGCTGTATTATGATATTGACTCAAACTAAATAGTATATCCAAACAAACTTGCATAGCTGCATAAACATACGTATAAAGAAAATTATCCAATCACTTTTCTGTTATAAAGACGCATGTAAAATGCGATTGGATAATTTTCTTTATGCATACATTTATGCGACTATGCAAGTTGTGTGGATATAACCTAAAGGTCGCAGCACAAACTTTTGCATAACGCATAGTATGAGAAAGAATCAACTAAGAATCCTTTCTTTCCTTCCATTTTATGGAAAAGAGAAACTTTGGTTGATTCTCTTATGCACTACGCATTATCCGTTAAAATCTGTGCTGCGGCCTTTAGTTTATTGTTTAGTATTTATTAAGTGCATACATTAATTCCAGTCAAAAGATTTTTGCATAGTATTATAACATTTATAATGTATCATTTGACAATTATTTTAAAATAAATTAAGCTATGTTTAGTTATCCGCACTCTTTACCGATTACGTCGGAATCAACGATTCTATATGCGAAAGAGTTGGGTCTGTTATTCCGTTATGTTACTTGCACATTAACACGATAATGATAATTAGTCCTCTTATCCGCGCGTCAACCTTCCAGCGAAATCTTGCAAATTATGTAACTCTGACATCACAAAGTTTCTCGGGCGAGAGTGTGCTACGTAAAATCTCACAGAGACCAACAAGCCACGGTGGAAGCAGGGCACAGTGGGGCAAGAGAAGGGACACGAAAAAGTGTCGCCGCTTCTCAGCGACAACGGAACGACGTCCAATTTTAATCTCGGAATTACTTCCATTTTATTTCAATTTTCTTGCATTTAAACCGTCTAAGCGAGTTTACCTTCGCAATATCATTGCCGAGGATCGTCGCCGGCTGGTCGGTTCGGGTAGGAAGAAGACTGAGTGAGATAGAAGGGCGAGAGAGGGATAAGAAGAAGAATGTCGGCGGAGACGAGCGGAAAAGGTGGAAGTACCTGCTCTAATAAATTTACGACCTAAAAAGATTAAGCCGCGTTAGCCCTGTTCTTTATATTTCCGCGAGAGGAGCGAGAACGAGAGAGCGCCGCACTCTCTCGCCGCTAAACGCGAGTCGGTCCTCGGCGAGACGGTGAGACGGACTGTTATGGTGAGGCGTGGGATGCAGAAAAAGAGAGAGAGAGAAAGAAAGAGAGAAACAGAAAGAGAGAGTGGAAGAAGGAGACTGCGAGAAGGGTGGGAAGAGGAGGGGCAAGATGGAAAAGGATATATAAGAGATACGAAGGGAAATTCGCTTATTTTCCCATCATTTCGGCGTGGCATCTTGTCCGTAGCCTTTTCTCATCCACGGAGCCAGGAAAGAAAATTGCTTCTCGTTCTCGAGAGCGGAATATCGTCCTGATGAGCTCGGGAATGCTCCGATATCCACTCCCTCGCTTCCCTCTTTTCCCCTTTCCTCTTATCCTTCCACTCCTCTCCTTTCTCCTGCATCAAACTCCAAACCTCGAATGATGCCTCCGACGTTTAACTCGGTCTTCGTTTCACTTCGTTTCCGTGTTTTTCTCAGTCTCTCTCTCTCTCTCTCTCTCTCCTCCCCCCTCTCTCTCCCTCCCTCTTTCTCATATTCTCTCTCTTCTCCTGACGATTCACCGCCACTCATTCCCGATGATAATATTCAATTTGCTTACATAAGGCTAATTGCCTTGTTATTCGAACGCGACGCTTCACCCTGTTACCGATTATTTCGGAGGCGCCGAAGGAATTTTTGCATCGCCTATTAATAAACAAATTTGCAAAGAACTGATCTCGAAAGCGTGCGCGACGAAACACTTTGTTAGCTTCGTATTATTACTATTAAAGAATCTTGAATAATAATATACGTTCATCTTTGTATGTAGGTCACGAATAACTCGTGTACGAACAATTATCCTCTAACCTCGCTGTCAGCTACCGTAAAGAAGCTGGACTCGATTACTCAGCGTTATTTATCCCTTCTTAAGTGTTAGAAGACTGCCGAAGCAAAAACCAAGATTCATCGATGGATCTCGGTCTGAATGGTTTACGCTCACTTCGCCGCCGCGTGTGAATTCGTCACGGACGGGGCACCCGGTGGGCCTTATACCCGGGCGCGTCTCGACCAGGACTGAATAATTCATAAGCCAAGATCCCGATACCATCAGCTCTTAACGCAATAGACTTAAGCGAGCTGCCAACAGCAGCCATGTTACAATAAAGAAATCAACATGGCTGAGAGCCGTCACGGTGAACTGGGGTGCCCCCTCCGGCGTTCCCTTCCCTTCTTGAGTCCACCTTGGAAGCGCACCGCGTCGCGTTACGTCGCGTCGCTCGCTCACTTTCGATTTCGCCCCACGGGCTCGTTACCCTCTTAATGCCGATGGAAGGGTGGACCCTCCCCCCTGCCGCTCACACCCTTCGATCTTTCGTCGACCGACCCTCTTCTTGGTCCCCCCTTTTCTTAGCCAACGCCGCTTTCAGGGTTGGACCAAGGAGACCCGCCCAAAGAGACATTTCTGCAACCCTCCTTTTGGAGCAAAAATCGAGAAATATGTAGGGAGGAAGAGAGAGACAGAGAAGGAGGGAGAGATAAGGTTAGACGAAGAGAGTACAGAAAAGGGAGAAAGTCTTAGCAACCACTTTTCTCGCCCTTTGCATGATCGCACCCCGCCAAAGGAACTCCATTTTCTATTGAACCCTCTGAATCTCTCTTCTCTCGCTCTTCTTATCGCTTTTTTCACTTTTGCTCTGACTTACTGTTACTATTTTGCTCATTTTCATTTGTTTTCCTACAGTTAGATTTTTGCAGATAACTGGTCTCTGTCGGTAAAAGCAAGTGCAGCCCTCCAAGCCGAAATTTTTCTAATTCAATTATAGAAGTGCTAATGTCAATCTAAAAAATGTAACGACAAAAGATCATTCATGATTATATTTTCGAGCATTCAGAATATTTATTAAATAGTTCTAATGGTTACAACATTACAAATGTGCACATGCAATTAAAAAGAAAATTTCCTTTTTTAATTAAGAATGTGAACGAATATTTTTTCTTTATTAATATATGAATAACTGCAGAACGACTAATATAACTGTATTAAAATATTTTGAAAAATATTTTATACACAGTTTAATAAAAACAACGAGTAAAATTTTATAAGGGCAGGTAAAAGTAAAAAATCCTGCGCGATAATTCGTGTGCCAAAGCAAATTATATTTAATTCTTTTTACATTATTTAGCAAGATATTTGGACGTTCTGGCTCAATTTAAGTCATCGTCAGCTATATCCAAAATTCAAACTTGTAGTCTGTTTTCTGTTTCTGCACTAAACTGCACTATAACTCTTTTACTCGCTTTCGACAAATATCAAACATATTATATACCTATCTCACTTTAAGTTCCAAAAGTGTACACTAGTCCAGCCACAGAAAACAGACCTTTGATTAGGTATATAATATGCGGTGTTTGCACAAATCCAGTCCTAGTATACAATAAATAGAGCCTCTTCCAATTTTTATATTTGAAAAGTAAACCGTTAAACAGTTCATTAACAAAAGTGTATTATTAACAATCGTCAAATAAAAGCTGTCATTAAACTGACTATGGTCAACCAAGTGCAAAACGGTAATAATAAGGTTAAGTTTAATAAAAATTATATTGTTTTAACAGACACTTTTATTAGAGATATTTGTGACATAATGCACTAACAATAAAAAGGATCAAAATTCTCTTCTTTTCTGTTTTCCTTTCTCACTGAAAATAAGTATTTTAAATAATTTTAATACATTTTTTATTGTTCTATTTTTTGGGTGTTCTTCTGTTATAAAATAATCAAATATAAATATTTAAATACATAATATTTACATAAAAAATATAAATTATCTAAAAAAAATAGAATATTGTTTTATCTTGAAAAACTATGATTATAGTAGTAATATGAGAAAATCATAGTATTAATAATAACAAGTCGAACATTCTACGAAGTCAAGAGCGATACCTCGAAGTCTGCTGTTGAGATCGGGGCGGGAAGAATGGGGAAGAAAGGAGGGTGGCCTCTTCCTCAAGTATACGGTAGTGACACGTTACCATTATCGCGTCTCAGCGGCTAATGAGAGTTTGTGCCGCTATTGTTCCCCGATTTACGTCGAGCCAAACGCCTTAGGGAGCTTAATGAATTTGCGAAATTATGCAAAATATTAAATACGGCTAATACTGTCACTTATCAGTTGAAAGCAAGAAAAATGATAGAATTTATCACGCTCCTAAAGTGATCCATAAAAGATTATGCCCAGTTTGGGCCTCGGCTGAACAACATTGAGATCTAGCTAGGATTGTAGAGCATCAAAAAAGGAAATTAAAAAGTATATGCATAACTTTGTAAAATGAGTCCCTTGAGTGATACAGCTGTTCAAAGTTCGGTAGTATGACCACGTATTGCGTACCATGTAAGACTGGTTTTATTCGATTTTTCGAATCATCTAGTATCTAGAATATGTTCAATCTTGACGAAGATAACTAAAACCTTTTTTGGACTCCAAATGAATAGTTATAAGTGATATATATTAATCAATGAAGAGGGGAGAGAGACACTCAAAGTATGAAACGAAAGATTTTAATTGCCTAATTGAAATATGGCCAATATATGTGTGTTCTAGGAGCACTCAGAAAACCTCTCCTATAAAGTTAGGCTTATGGAATTTTTGATTCTTTGATATCTTAAAATTTTAGAGGTATATTTTAAAGTTGTTCATCCGGGGAGCTCAAATTCCCCTATAAAACTGGGCATAGTCCTTTGTGTTAAAGTAAATATATATTCAAGTATATTTCATTGTTTAAATTTTTCTCCACGTTTTTCCGATTAAATAATGACAAATTGTCGTTATACGTTATGTTCCAGGTCTGGTTCCAGAACAGGCGAGCCAAGTGGCGTAGACAAGAGAAAATGGAGGCTGCGAGACTAGGTTTGAGCGAATACCATCACGCTGCTAATATGAGGTTTGTCCGAATGCTTACATTAATAGAGCAGATACCATATAAATCCTTGTAACGCTAAATATACATATAGCAATTATAGCGCGGAAATGTTTCGTTTCAGGAACGTTGCCGGTCCAGCTCTAGGTCTGCCAGGGGATCCTTGGCTCGCGCCGCCAGGATTGCTCAGCGCACTTCCCGGTTTCCTCGCTGCACCTCATACGGGGTATCCCAGTTATCTGACGTCTCCCAGGCGATTACCATCACCGCCAAATGTCGGTGCTGTGCCCAACCCCGTTCCAGGTAACACTTATTTCTAATACATTCCTCTTTTTTGCCAAGCATAACGTAGATAATTTATAATAAATTTAAAACATTACATTCACAGTTGAGAATATAAAATTAGAATATAACAAAATAAAAAAATAAGAAATAGTATTTATTGAAAAAATTATGTGTATACGATAGTTCTTGCAACGCAAAGCATGCTTAACCCGGGGGTAGTCATCCCTTTTCTTTTTACGTAAACAATTATCTGAAGTGTTTTTACACCCTAATTGAAATCGTTATTATAAACAACATATTGTGCATTATTGATTGTTTTATTGGCATTTGAGGACATTATGGATTTATTGTACAATTTTTTGAAAAAAGTGAAACTCAAACATATGAAACAAGCACACTAAGGCTGGGTTGTTCCACCTTTCTAAGCTGTCTTGCTCTCTTACTCTATTATACTCTTTTACTCTTTTGTTTATCCAGTAGGTAAATTACCGCACATAATTTATCCGAAGATGGAACAACCGGCTCTTAGCAACTTATTATAACAGTATTTCTAAAAAATGAATATTTTAATTAACATAACGCTTTTTTTATTGTGAATTTTTAAGGAATTTGCATACTAAAGGTAAAGAATAATTATTAAAGAAAAAAGAAAATATGTGTAAAATGAAAGAAAATAGTATTCATTTTACAATAATTCACATTTTCTCGTCGCTGCACAGTGATTCCAATTCCTTTAAAAGATGGCCTAACTTCGTTTTCAATGATTAAATTGCCATCATTATTTCATACTATATCGAAAAATTATAGAACTAACGACAAAGACATTTTTATTTTCTTCTATTTAAAACAAATATTGAAAGTAAACAATCTTCTAAATTATTTTTTTGTAGCATTAGTTTTAAAAATTTAAGATATATATTTTGTTATTTTTTTTAAATATGAATGGTACGTAGTAATATGTGTGCGTTTTTATCTTATTTTTTACCATTTTTTAATTTTTATATTTATTCCAACAATTAAAGTACAATATGTACAAGAATAACCAAAGTCAATTAAAATAAGCATTAATATTTAGACTATATTTGTATATTTCTTTTATTGTTAGTCTAATTTAACAAATCATTCAAATATTTACAATAAAAGACTGATGATGCCCAATTAAGACTTCATTTTTAATATAATTGAAATGATAATTTTAAATTCCCTTAAAAAATTGCACATCTTGCCCTCTTAGCTGATATCATAAAATATTTAATAGAGACATTTAATATGTTCATGATAAATAAATACGTGATATGGTGTCTGTGTGCAGATGTCATCACTCTATTAAGTCCCGGAATCAATCTTACGGTCAAAACGTCAAATGTTTCTGATAATTGTGATGATAGCGAATAATTTGTAAAGTAAGTTAAAAACATTATCATGACATATATCATTATGTGCCTTTTTTATTATTTCAAATAATAAGAAGCATTTTATACAAAATTTATTAAAAAATTAGTATAAATAATATATAAATAATTTTGACCAGGTTTAGAGGCTTTTGGAACCACTGTGCGCTGGGGTGTAAAAACATCCCAGGTGACTATTCCCGGGTTAACGAGTTAATCAGCATTACGATAGCGTTCATCATGATCATTATCATCGAGCATACCAACGAGAAGTAGAAATCGCATTGTTCGCAGGCTCGCTAGCCAGCAGTATGGCGAGCATAAGTGCCGGCGGCCACGTGCAACCACCACCGCCGAGTCCGCCGGGACATGATCCGCGTACCTCGAGCATCCAAGCGCTCAGGATGCGAGCCAAGGAACACGTCGAGAGCATCACGAAAGGTTTGCAGATGGTCTGAAGGTTAACTGAAGATACGCCAAGGGCGCGCACCGCTGCCAGCCGTACCGGCCTCGTGCTTGTGATGGCGTGACGAGTAAGCGAACAATCTTTCGCCCAAAGACATTCTAAATCAGGCGAAAGTCATCTGAGCAGTGCGAGCGGTATATCGAACGACGAGAGCGAGTTCGTTCCATGATCGAGGGGAAAATCACCGACGGTGCTGGACGTGACGAAAGTACAAGAAGCTAGACAAAAAAAAGCGAAGCGATCGTCCGTTTGTGTGTATGTGTGCGTGTGTGCATTAGGGAGTGAACCTGATTGAAGAAGGATCTTGTTCTTGGTACCAACAGTTACCAATGGATGATCTAATGTACGTTGGTGACGTGTAAAATCAAAGAGATTAATATTGCGACTATCGACGATCGGTGGGTATATTTTCGACGATTATAGAGACTATCAATGTGATAATTGGCAGGTATCTATGATCAGTGAGTATGTGTTCATGATTGAGACACACAATGGGCTAATTATTAATGTCAACCTGGGAAATTGAGTTTTTATCTGAAACGTCACGGAAAGCGTAAAAGAAATCAAAGCGTTTCTTAGGCGTTTATTTGTGTTATTTGTGATGTTTTTGATATAACAATATCAACAGTAGCCACTAAATAGCCAGCCAATAAAAACCTATGTTTTCAGTCTAGTACAAAATTTTCGGGCGGATTGCACACGTAAAATTGAAAAATTTGTTCGGGACTCGTTCCAAGTCGGCATTGTGCAATAGACAAAAGGAATTGTGTTGCGCAAACTTATTACATAGCTGAAGTGAAGACAAAGATGATCAGTTTTGATCAACTTGCCATTATCATTCACGATACGTTTATTACATATATGTGTGTATGTCGAGTCTCATGCTAAATTATTTTTCAAATCGTGAATAGGAAATGACAGATTTTGCCATAAAAGTTACGCGAATAATTTTTAAAAGGCATAAATATTTGGCTCAAGGTCGATTATGTATTACGTATACATATACGACTTTATATTATCGAGAGATCTAGGTGTACATTATTTAATTTTATAAAGCAATATAACGCCAGGTACAAATGTGCTGGTGTCAACCGTCACGAGAGTAAATATGTAATAAATTTTTTTAAGTATTTATTTTTAAGTATTATTAACTTTTCATTAATTCGCTAATACGTGATTGAACTTACAATTACAAAACTGCAGGACATCGTTTTCGAGATGCGATATGCGGCGTGAATCATTCGGTAACATAACAAATACTCAATGCTAATAATTGGTACATGAGGAACTAACGATGATATCTTTCATAAAATAATTATATCATTTTATGACCATCGAGTACGTGGACAAACATCAATGAACTATTGATTTATGTGTGCGATATTTAAATTATCACTACGTACTACGTACGTAGACCATTTAGAGGAATAATAAATAATTATCGCTTTTTTTTATTAATTATTATCTACTTAGATCGCGTGTCCACAGAGATAATTTAGATATTCGACACATAAACATTCAAATCCGAAAACAGAGAATCTGAATTGATAAAATTGAAAGGAACACATTCTTTTAATTTAATAATGATGTATTTTTTGTTAAAAATCGTTAACTTCAAATCTCAAAGTATCATTCATTTATTCATTGCTTTCATTTATTTATCTTTCTCGTCTAAACTACGCTTTGCAGTGCACTGACCATTTACGTCGCAATAAAAGAAGAAATAAAAGAGACAAATCGTTTCAGTTTTCGACAAGAAATATCGGTTTACTCGACAACTGTGCCTCATCGAATATCCTGCTTACAGCAGCAAATATACAGGATGCTCGGCAACAGACAACATCCGTGCGAAGCGATGAGTGAAAAAGGACCTCGCTTGATACACCGATACCTTAAACGATCAATAAATCCGATCAAATCGAGTAACGCCTCACGAAGTGTGTCCGATTTGCGCTCGTCGGCCGAATATCTCCTCGTAACTCGAGGCAAGTTGCGTACAAACTTACATAGCAGAATACGCACGACCGAAGCGTTCAGTTAAACGTAAACCGGATGTCGGTCGGTCGCCCTTCGAAACCCCTTGGATCAACGGGCGGCGCTCACGAGCCCAGCAGCGGTCGTCAATCGTCGATCGGCGAAACTAGCAAAATATCTCTTGTAGAGTATAGGATAAAGGCATACGGAGGCGGTGACAAGTGAATTTTGACATAAACAATATTCTACAGTATTAATACGTTAAGGCAAAGATTGTGCATATTATCTAGACGCCATTGTGGTATGTAAATTCCAGAAGAGAGAGCGCGGAGGAGGATTCGCCATTTCCGACCTCCATATTGTTAATGATTGACACGAAAATTTTTCGATGTGCAAAATCGTAAGATATAAAGTATTATTCTGTCCAAATACAAAAATCTTAAAAGCGTAAGTTGTATTAACAGTTTTACTACTTCACGTGACTATAATAGTGCATTCCGCGTATCTTTTATTTTATGGCACAGATTTTTGTTGGAAATAATAAGTTTTATGATATAAAGAGAGACACTGAATGCAAAATTAAATATTTAATTTGATATTAGAAATGCAAATATGTTTTTAAATAATTTTTTTATATTTAACAATAAAAAATTGACGATTAAAAGGATCTTCCTCCTTGGACAAGATATATGGAAATCATAATATATATCAAGAAAAGATAACGGACCTATTGCAGTCAATTCTCTTTAATTGTCAATTTTTGTTTGCTGAAGATGGTTTAAATTCCGTATTAAAATCGGTAATATTTATGACTTTCAGTTTATATATCGTTCAGTTAATAAAATTAATACATGTGACTTTAATTTATATGTCATTAAAGGGTTTTATCATATGGAAAGTTGCGCATTATCTTCCGCAGCAACTTCCAACGATCCTTTTAATCATCAATTTTTTATTGTTGAATATTTTATTGTTCGGAAGTCCTATTTTTTATCCGTTCATTATTATATTTTTTATCCGTTCATTATTATATTTTTTATATTCCTTGCACTAGGGGCAGAAATGTGATCAGCTCTGTTATCATTGTACGCAATGGTAAAGCTTACGTTCTTATATCATGACAAGTCTTTTCCTTGTATAACTCAATATGTTGAACTCGATATAAAGTCACTGGTGATTTTGACATACATTGTATTCATTTACGATTTTGTAGATCGTGATTTTACAGATGCTTGCGCTCAGATCGTTTGCGAGCGATGATGATCAGCCTCCGCGGTCCGAGATACTCGTAGAGAACGAAGAAACATAGTTAGAGCCACTTCCCGGACGTCTATTTGTATATATACCCGCTCGTGACAAAATAAAATTCGATGTACATATTTAATCGTACCATATCGTTTGAAGACAGGGCCTCCTTTATTGAAATAAAAATACAAACGATGATAATATATTAAAATGGAAAGGTAAATATACTTTATTGTCTTCTCACCAATCTCACCATTAATATTCTCCTCTCCTTAAGTCCAAGATATGTTCCTCCATATAAATAAATAAATAAATTTGTTTGTCTAAAGCCGAGTAAAAATTAATGGACTTTTTAAAGTCCGTGAAATATCAAAGAAGTAATTTTATATATATAACAATGCATAACAATTTTATAAGTACTTAAAAAGAGAAACGCTTGTCAATTTTCTAAATTTATATATTTTATGAAATTGGAACAAACATATTCTTTAACAATTTAATTTAATAACATATTTTTTTGTTAAAATTTTTAACAGTCATTAGCTTCAGATTTCAAAGGATCATTCATTAATTTGTTGTTTTTATTTATTACTACTTATCTCAATCAGAAAATTTACTGTAATAATTCATATCAGTAAGTTGCATTTTCCGTACGCTAGTAGCAAATCGATTTGAGATGTATACCATGAAAATTTTAATTCCTATGGAGAAAATAATACATATTTGCAAAGGAATTAACATATCAAAGAACGACTTTAATTAAGTCTTAATTCATTTCCGAAAAGAG
>NW_017257338.1:546109-593764 GCF_001594055.1 Mycetomoellerius zeteki
TTACAACCGGTAGAAAGCTATCATTCGTCTTTCTTCGAGTTTAATTAAAACCGAAGATTTGTTAGAACATGAGGAATCCGTTAACGCTAGAATAATCAAGAATTGGCGATTGTTTAGAAGAATAATTTTCCTTGTTATCTATAAAATAAAATATTTATAAATTAATTTTTATTTTTAATACAAATAAACAAAAACTTTTACTTTTTTATATGATTACGAAAAGCCTTTTCAACGCTTTTCTTAACTAATATTAAACTTATTTAAAAACTAACTTTATGAAATAAATATAAAATAATTAGAATAATTATACTTCCATTACATTTTTTAAATCTAATAGATTCTAGAATAATTGAAACATCAAATTAATCATTCATATAAGGGATTCCAATGAAACAGATTCTCTAAAAAAATGTGTTAAAAAAATTTTTATAACACTTCGGATAACATTAAAGATTACATTCAATATTTTAAATGTTTATTTTATATTTTTTCACTGTCTCATCGATTAGGCCCATTGTACGAGACCAATCAGATGAGCCTTTTATTTCGGTCTGTCCATACATTCCCTGCCTGGGAATTTTTACGTAGCGGCCGTTGCGATTTGATGCAAATGCGGCTCGAAAATTCCGTTTGCGAGAGCAAACGTGACAGCGAACGTGTGCAAGCCGATCATCTTTTTCGAGGGTGACGAAAAAGCAGTGGCGGGGCAGCGCCGGGGCGTGAAAGGATTCGGCGTTAACAGGCACCAACAACGGCAAGTCGATGGAACAATGGTGCTGAATGGTCCCCGGACGATTAGGTATTCCAATCGTTGCGTTAGGGGCTGCTGTGAAGTACGGCGGGGGTGAAGGAGAGAAAAGGTGGGTTCGCCGGCAGTGGGGTTGGCGGAAAGGGGCAGCCGAGAGACCGGCGCGGTAAGGGGACGCCAGAACTCACCCAATAAAATGGTAATTTCTGTTTGCGGAAGTTAACCATGCGAGCGAGCCTGGAGATTCGAGTCCATGCGTACTCCCTAACTCCAAAGACTAATAATACTCGAGGCAGAATGCTACCGACAGTGATATAGTTGTACAGTTGGAAGAAGGCACGGGGTAAAATCGTACGAGACAGAGAGAGCGAGAGAAAGTTCTCTCATGTGAGCGAGGGAGTTTGTGGAGAGCGCGAGACGTGAGTGGAAAAGTCGTAGAAACTCGGAAAATGGGGATACAGTTTGAGAATTCATCCCGTTAAATTAAAGAAAACGATAGGAATACGAGATTTCTTTATAATCTCGGCAGCTTCGAAATATTATTAATATTTTATAAAACTAAAAATACAAAGTCAAGGAATTTTACATATTTATTTATATACAATTGAATACGCAGTTTGTATTAAATTTAACATATTTCAAGCGTCTCAAACGATCCATCCAAATTTTTGTATTAATTTACAAGACAAATATGTTAGGCAGTAATAAAAATATTAATAAAAATATTAATAGTATATAAGGAAATAAATAAAAAAATATAATATAATTTGTAAGCAAATTGTAAAAGCACTTCTTCAGTTAAATTAACACTTATAATATATTAGGTTAACGCGTTTCAGAAAAATTAACATTTATAATATGTTAAATTAACGTACTTTGTTCATTTACAATAACTTAGAATTTGCATTTCAAATCACGCTATTTTTATCTTAATCGTTTACTTAATCATAAATCGCATTCTTTTAACTTTAAGGATTATTAAATATCATTTTATAACACAAAATATTCAAGCACATTGTTTGAAATTAACCCTAGGATATATTAAAAAATAAACACAAAGATTTTAACAAGGACCGATTTTAACACAGACAAAATGTTTTCCATTAAAATAAATACAATGTATTCATAATACAAAGAAAGCTAAAATTCGAGATTAGACATTCAAATATTATGTACTATATTTTATATATAAAATTTAATTACATCCCCTAAATTAAACTTTTGTTACATAAAATTCGTAATAATTTACACTCCAGAAAGTTTAAAGTCCAGAAAGTTTCCTTCGCAAACCAACTGTAAGTACATAGTGTATATTAGTCGCAGTACATTTTTATTTCTCTTTATAATATTCTCGACGCGCATATGCATATAATATACACACACATATACATATACATATGTATATACATATATATAAATATATATATTTGTCAAATTGATCCTCTTATTTTCTTAAGTAAAGATTGCTCTTCTTATTTTCATTTTTTACGTAAAAATGAATTTTTAGTGCAAGAATGAAACTAAAAGGGACAACTTCTACTAGCCTTGATCTTAACAAATGTTATCCAGAGCGTGACCCTGAACAACATTCAAAAGATTTAATTTAGCCGTCGATCGGACACCTTAGGTAAATTAACTATGTAACTTACTTTTACAAATATCCAATAGATTTTTTTATAAATTCAAATGGTTAAAAGTACAACCGGTCAAAGGAACATCATGTTCCCCTATGTATATATACAGGGCGTAAAAAAAGTCTCGGATCCTTTAAATATTTTGAAAAATAAGCATTTCTGAGAATAAACAATTTTTATGTCTTACAGTTTTTCTGTAAAGTTGATAGTATTTGAGTAAAAAATTATTGAAGATCAATTTTCGGCAACTTTAGCAATTAATACCTTGTTAACTATTGCGAAAATTACAAAATAATAGAGGACTTTTCTTCTCAGTTTAGTCCATTCTGCTTCTGTGCGAAAGATTTATCGTTACTTATCAAATATCCTGTATATTGTATATTATATATATATATATATATCTCAAATATCTCGCAGAATGCATATAAATTCAAATCAAAAGTTTACATGATAAATTTGCAATTATTTTTTGAGCGTCTCTCTTCGATTATCCGGATTAATCAATAATTAATTTATAAATATTAGCCTGCGCAACACTTGATCCAGCCGGCCGTTCATTAGTCTCGTGTATATCAAATTAGAAGCTAAAGCGTACTTGGCTCGCTTGGAAGACAGTAATCTCTTGCTGAGCTTGAAATTGGCACGGAAATCGTGGCTTTATTAAATTTGTTTAGGAACAGGTGGGGGATGGCGAACGGGTCTTGATTTCGGGCGAACCGTCGTCTATCTAATATCTCCCGATGCCCACCCTGCCTAACCTTATTGCCCCGACAAAGTAAAGAACCAGCAAGGAGACCCGAATAAGACCAGTTTTCGGGCCAATGGGACGCAGATCAATGGAGCGGCAAGCTGACTGACTGGAATCTGCAAACAACGATAAGGAGAACTCAAGCGAATACCGTCATAAAAGTGTAAAGAAATTGAGTTACAAAATTGATAGTTTAATAACTTGCACGTATATATTGAATTCTATTTTTTAAATACTTTATTAAGCATCATTTACTATCATTTAGTATCATTTAGAGTTTAGAGTTTTATCTAGAATATTACGATAATCATAAGAAGTTGCCTATATCATACCCCTTAATATTTTAACAAAATTGAAAAATACTGTAACAAAAGTACTGAAGAGATTAAAATATTTCTACATTTACACAGCAAACTTTGATTCATTGGTAAAATAAAACAGCATTTTCACGGAAATAAATATTAAACTATTGTTTAAATTAAGATTTAAAAAAGTAGCTTTTGGTATAATTTGGAGACAGAATCATTAAATTTTACCATTTGGTTCCTAAATCATACTTCTAATAAACAATCATTAGTTTTTACAAAAAAAGTTTAAATTTTTTAAAAATCCAACAAATAATATCTATAAATAATTTTTAGTAAGTTATCTTAAAAAGACTCAATATACAAACATACTTTTCTTATACAATTATCAAAATATAGTAATTACAAAATTCATTTACTCAATCTTAATATGTTATGTATTTTATCTTAAATATAGATATAATATAAAGGCCAGCAACAAGTACGATTTTTTATGTTTTTACAAATTTACCAACAACATAACTTACAAATATTTTGTTAATTTGATGCTATACTCGAAAAGGGTTTAATCAATTAATGCCCAATTTCTTCACTTCCAAATAAGTTACGGATAACTTTATCCAGGAGATATCTCCATTGTAATCTGATTGTGAAAGATATCTCCTGGATAAAATTATCTAGAGGTGAAGAAAAATTGGGCATAAGTAAATAATTATAATAGTAGTATACTATAATTCAATTATTCAACTTGTACTGATAACATCTTAGATAAATTGTACTTAGATCAGACACCGAACAAAATTAATTTTGAATGTTACTCGTAATCGGATCGCTAGAAGACAAAACAAATATGACAATATTTAAGCCATGTCATTAGCATCACATCTGTGTCGTCACTTTTAAGAAAAAATTTTTCGTTTATAAAATACAATGGAGGTATGATTTAACTGTTGGTACAACTTAGCCAACTCTATCTATAATAAAAGCAAGGAATTTTAAAATATCGAGGTAGCGATATAGTTCACGAGTAATCAATGAATGAAAACGCAACGAACTTTTCACTATAATTAAAACTCGAGAGAAACCACACAAAAATACATGGACAATTGAACTATATACCGCAAGTGATTAATTGTATTGACTTCAACAAAGATTTCATTTGGGACTCGATTGTGGAAATATTGAGAGTTAGATGTTTGGCTAAAATTCGACTCTCGCGGGAATAAAATGTCAACTACAAATTTATGAAAAAGCTATCATGAAGAGTAATACGATAGAAGCACGTAAAACATCTCATGCATTAAAAGTTCCGTATACGTATAGTAATATATAAATTATATATCTCTAAGAGGAATTGACGATCGATTAAATCAATTAATAACATCATACTTTTCTATAGATTTCCCTAGCTTTTCTGTATCGCCTATTATCGAATAATGCCTTCGTTGATACATCCTTTGTCCGATCTAGTCCATCATTAACATATTACGTACGCGCTACTCCAAACGCGATTGCACGATACGCTTTATTAGCTGCACATTATAATTACGATAACAGCTCGATATAGAACGCTTATTTGCCCAGAGTATCATACGCATATGTAGAACAAGGTAATAATTGTCGTGTAATTAACATATTATACGCATATCGCGACGGGTATGACTTCATTTTGTAAACTTCATTCGTTCAATTAAAATTGATTCGATGTAAAAGCATGATGCATTATCGCGACAAGAACCGAAGAATCGTCAAACTGACGCGACAATGATTTTGCTCTAATTCGGTATTGTGAATTATAAAAGAAAATATTGCTTCAGTTTCGCCTACAAATTAATAAAAATAGATTTGAATATTTAATACTGTTTTCTGGAAATATAACCACTATTTCGAAATAATAAATTTTAATAAATATAAACTAGCATATTTCATTTTACCTTTAACTAATACTTTAGATACAGATATTCTATATTCGACGATGAGTTAAAAAAATATAATTGGGGGTTAAACTTTAAAAAATATAATATAAATTATAAGAATTATACCAATAAAAGCCGGCACTATTCTAGTAGAAACATATGCAGTAGTCACTCGTTTAATATTACTAATATTATTGTATTCTCATTAATTGTAATAATATTGCGTATAAAATAAACGAAAATTTGATAAAGTTTAATTCAGCGACTGAAGCAGTTTTCTTGATAAAAGTATATCCAATTTGTGTAGATACATGCTCAGTTATCTAGCATTAAAAGGTTTAACAGATTTAATCGATCTATAGTATTAATAGATTTATTATTAGTTAAAATACGTAGACTATTTATTATATTTTTTTTTATTGTAAATAGTTCAGATTTTACATTTTTTGTGCGCAGTAACTGTGGGTAGAGCGTTATCAGTGTTGGGTAAATCTCAAATACAGGTTAGATACATAAAATGCATTTCTATACATATATCTATATCTATATACATGTATAGATATTTTGTATATCTAATCTGTATGAGATACATTTAAATTCGGATGTTTATATTTGTATCTAGAATAACTAGATACAAAAACACAGTATCTAAACAGATTTTCAGATACATTTTCAGATTCATTTCCTCAATAAACGATTCTGTTACATATTCATCATATTCGATATTACTTTTTTGAACATGTCAATCTAATTAATTCACCAATGATAAGATATCCATACATAAAATATAGTACAAAAGTTATATAATGGATTATATAAAAATTGACGAAATCACAACTGTCACATAGAGAATATCATAAATATCTTTTGGATATAACATTTTAATTTTTCCAAAGTTCATTTTGTAACTCACATTACAAACTTCCTTCTTCTTACGTTAGGTCTCTGGCCTGTGTTACACCTCTCTCATATGTGGTGCACATGCTGATTATTCAATTACCACGAGCATATTACATACATTACAAACCGCAATAAAAAATACCTCATAATTTCTAAATCGAGTCGCTACACGAAAAGGTCGATTTTGCTGAAGTATTTGTAAATTTAGCTGGATACAGATTTAAAAGTAATTTGGTTGGACCATCAAAAGAATTATATAGGATTGCTTACAAATATTATTATATATGCAGTTGGGAAAGCCGAGTTTTACAAGTGGAGGGGCTAACTTCACGCGTGTTCGTCTTTTTTGGACATTTTTCGTTATATCTTTGACTACCAAACGTCCGGAATGGACTACCAAACACCACCAAATGACCACCAAACGAATGGTAATGATCATTTTTAGATTTTTAATAGTGGGGGGGGGGGGCCAACTTCACACAGCCCGCAAAGCGACTACCTAATAGGTATACTCGCCGCAGCATATCTAGTCGCTCTGGCAAAGAGCAACGCCAGCTTCCGGTCGCCCTGGCCGACTGTTTAGCATTATTAATTAGAACCAAAGTCGCACTAAGTTGGCGAGTACATAAACAGAAATAATATTTGCACAGAGCGTTCATTAGACGGGCGACGGCTGCAGTAGCAGCGCGACGGCGCGGCGCGGCGGCGAAGATACGAGATGGCGGCATAAACGAGCCGGATTCTCATTAAAATAACCGTGCCTTTCCTTTTCGTTTCACGGAGACACCGAAGAAAAAAGGAAGTGGGGGCCGCAAGGGGGTCGCGAGGAACGACTGAGGAGAGGGGTTCGGAGATGAACAAAGTGACCGACGCAGAGGCCGCGGAAGGTTGACGATCCCCTTCTCTTTCTCATCCCCCGCCCTCTCGCACTCATTTTATCCGTTAGCGGTGGATGGTGGGACTTGTGCCCGCAAGCCCGGGAAGGCTTGGTGTTGAACGGACTACGAACAGAGAGACGGGATGGCGAAAGGGCAGGTGGAGGAGTCGCGGGGACCCGAGTTACTGGGTAGTTTAGCTACCGCTAGGTAACTTAAATGAAAGTCGCGGTTACCCCTTAACGCGAAAATACGTTGAGGGAAAATTTCGTTTTTTCACACTGATTAATGTAATACCCGACGTCGCGCTCCCGGGCACGCTAATTGGTCATTCTCCAGCGCCGCCACCGCCGCCGGCTTTGAGAGAGTCGCGACGCGGCGCGACGCGTGCGAACGATGCTTTTCTATTCCCCCTACGTAATCTCCTCCTGTATGTCCCTCTTATACTGCACCAGATAAGCGAAATCGAATTATCTTAGGAATGGTGGAGAGGAGAGTATAATTTAGGCTGTCGAGACGTTCAGCAGCCTCCGTATTTAGTGGAACTTTATCGAACTTATAGTTCAACGAAATTTATGTATGCTTTCCGTGCGACCGATGTTTCACGTAGATTTTATATGGGAAATAAAATTATATCAAGATGAAATATAAAAGAGAGATGAAGATAGATAGGTAAAGAAAGGAAAAGAGAAATGGAGATTACCTAATATTAAAAATAAA
Source organism: Mycetomoellerius zeteki (assembly GCF_001594055.1). Classification (NCBI taxonomy): domain Eukaryota; kingdom Metazoa; phylum Arthropoda; class Insecta; order Hymenoptera; family Formicidae; genus Mycetomoellerius; species Mycetomoellerius zeteki. The sequence continues at coordinate 553,956 of NW_017257338.1, forward strand.
TAATATGTAAGACAATTACGGATTATATTATCTAAATATTAATGCAAGCATTAAGGCGATTAAGTGAAAAGAATTAAATTACATGACAATCTTTCCAAATATATCAGATGTAAAAAATAATTTACACCGCTGATGTATTTGAAACAGAGCTGGTAAAAAACGCGTTTTAAACGTGTTTTAAACACTTTAAAATATGCTTAGTTGATGTTTTTAATATGTTTTAAATGTTTTTTTTATAGTACTGTTTAAAGCATATTTGAGGCATTAGAAACATATTTAAGATGAAACACAGTATGTTTTATTCTTTAAAAAAGGCATTTGTCTTTACCAACCCTGATTTGAAAAGATTGAGAATTAATATAACTGAGAAACTTTAAAATTCATTTTTTTGACATCGTTAGGAAGAGGATCAATTTTTTTATTAACAGGACTAATCTTCACCATAATAGGTCATCTGTGACTGTTAAAAGTGAAATGGTTGCCCTTCCTTTATGTGGCAGACATTTCGAATAAATTTAAGAAAGTTTTCAATGGCCTTTGCCAAAAGGTTTGTTTTTTCAGTCTTAACAAATTGAATCGTTTCATAAAGGTTCACAAGGATCCTCTTCCTGGGGTTTCCAGAAGGAAGATAGCTTACAAAATAAATTGCAATGACTGTGATGCTTCTTACGTTGGCCAAACATATCGTAAACTTAAAACCAGAATATCAGAACATAAAAAACGAAGTACTGTCAGTGAGCACGGGTTATATCATGGTTATAATCTTGATTGGGATAACGTTGAAATCTTGGATGAGGAAAGGTATTACAACAAGCGTGTAATTTCGGAAATGATCCATATCAAGAGACAGAGACATGGTCTTAATTTACAAACCGACACGGAGGCTTTAAGCCTTACTTACAATGATGTACTCGATAAGCTATTGTAAATTGTATGTTTATGACCGTTTTGTTCTCTCTGTTGTTTACTTCAGTCATGATCAGTTATAACGACTAGATGCCTTCAAAACATAAATTTTTTAAGTACTCGAATGTACGATATTTATTATAAGAATTGTGAACATGTTGGAATTATGGGGTGAGCATTGTTGTCTTATGTTGCCCATTGCATGTATGAATTGTCATGTAGATTTAATTATTTTCTAGCTGAAGAATTTTCTCAACCCAGCTATGCAACTGCGTTGGACGATTGCTCAGGACCTCATACCCTAACTTGTTGAACATTGTCCGATGCGCTTCAGATGTTGGCGATGTGATACTATTGCAATGCGTGAAATCGTTTTAGTTTAAATAATTTTTTAACTCTCTCTCTCTCTCTCTCTCTATGATTAGCTGAAAATGAAACCGAGAGTCGAATCGTTCTAGGTTAAAATTGTCTGTGAATAATTCCGCTTTACTAATAACTTGCGTGTTGACTCCTATGGCCTGATTTTTTCGTATTTATGAGACAGCCAGCATCCATCCGAAGAGTTAAACACTTTATACATACAAAATCAATATTGTAATTTTATTTGATGTAATTTAACAGGTTTAGTGTTACAAAGATGCAGTTACTGCATTACATGAATAAACGTTTTACATTTATATGGTTAGTATACGCAGCTGACGTAAGTCTGTTGGAGCCACTCAATTGTATTCTTTATCCTATATACAGCACAAATCATTCCAGCAATATCGCAGCAACATTTGCAATATTACTGTAACATTGCTGGAACGTTGAAATATCGTTGCAATATTGGAATGATCTGCGCTGTATGGAAAATTTGCTGCCAGTTTCTGTATGGACATACTACATCTGCAAATTTCAACTATTTTTATTAAAATAATTAACTTAGTATTCACATAAACATTCTTTTTCATACAAATTATGTCATTTTGGTTATTTGAAACTACTCAACTCACACAGTACAGAAACTTGCAGCAACATATTGCTGCAATGTTTGTAATTTTATTGAAATATTGTTAAAATGTTACAATATTGTTGGAATAATCTACGCTGTATGAATAATTAGCACCTTTCATTCGACATAAAAAAATTAAATAGATCTCACAGCATCAATAACTGTTTTACAAATTTTGACGTCAGTTCCGGAGGGTTAAATATATTTTTTTACTTGAAAAATTTTAATTATATTTTCCACTGGAAATGTGCAAATCACATAAGTTTTAAAACAAAATTTCGTGTTTTGTAAGCTTAAAAAGTATTGAAATTTCGCACGAACGCGGAAGCGAAGTATCAGTACCTTTCGAATACCGTCAGCGTTGAACATTAATTAAAGATTTTCGCGGCAGCGCAGCCGTGTTTGCGATCGCGAGAAAAAATCGGCAATGAGAGACTATCGATATCGTAGAGCAACTTTCGATCTGGGTATCAAACAGACGGCGACCGATCGAGGATAGTGGGGCGACAGAGGGGTGGCACGGGGACGGAGGAGTTCCGAAATGAGTACCCGTGCAAATACGCCAGGATTGTTTCTGTCGCTAATTGCTCGGTTTTTTGCAGGGGCTCGGCCAACAATCGATTTGCATTTCAAAGGTAGTCCGGCATAAAAATAAAATGCGCCCCGTTAAAAGTTGACTGGCAGCGGCGCCTCTGTGTGCGTGGACTGCGTGTGTCGCGTATACGCGCCCATATCTATAATATACGCACGTCCGTACACACACACACACACACACGCACACACACGCACACACACGTGCGTCCCGCCTCTCGCGCCTGTGAACGACAAATTGCATAAAACTCGTGCCGGATTAATGCCGTCGACGGGGTACAACGTCGATCGCGCTTTTTTCCGCCTGGCTATGCAGGAAACGCTGATTATTATTCGCGAATATAATGCTTTTATATTTCGCAGGATGCCGGAATTGCTTGCCCGCTCGCTCGTGCGCGAGCGAGTGCGCGCGCGTGTGCGCACCCGCGCGCGCGCGCTCCCTCTCGATTATGGAACCGCGTCGAGCTTTGATAAACGGCGATGGACAGATCGATGATTTCCTGCGTAGCGAGTTCATTTTTACTTGCGATATTTTCGAATGCAGATTTTTAGTATATTTTCGTGACGTTCAGTGTCGATCGACGTTCTTCGCTTCTTCCTCGCTAACAAAATGAGTACCGAATAAATTTTATAAAATCACAATGACAGCTATTGCTTTTCGATTTTCATCCATTTTCATCACATTATCCTTTATTACCTATAATTATTTATGTTTGTCACTGAACGCTAAACAGCAATAAAAAGCTCAAAAGGTCAGATATGTGCAATTAAGTTGAAAAAATTATAATTTATGTTAAAGGCATTATATCTTTCTCGAAAAGTACTATCTTAAGGGGATGCTGGAATGACCAAATTATCACATTACAGTCGTATAAAAATCTTCGAATTGACTGAACGGAATGAAAAATTCTTTTACAGGATTAAAGTAGACGCAAAATTAGAAGGTGATGCAGTGGATTTTATATTAAAATCGAAAGAATGATAAAAAATTTTTTAACTTTTTTTCGATTTTAGTACAAGGTCCATTGCACCACCTCTTAATTTTGCGTCTACTTTAATCCTGTAAAAGGATTTTTCATTCCGTTCAGTCAATTCGAAGATTTTTATACGACTGTAATGTGATAATTTGGTCACTCCAGCATCCCCTTAAGTATCTCAACGATTTAATTTTCTTAACTCAGGATTATATTAATTTTTTTCACTTGTATTTCAGAATGTTAGTTCGTCACGAAAGTGCTTGAGTAATATTTTTATGACAATGCTACTAACTGTAGCCCTTTACGGAATCATAGTATGAAATCGGGCTTGCCGCACACCGAATATTTCGTTTCCTGGCAGGGTCAACAGTATTTGATTTTACGCAGTACGCATCGGGCGGTTTCCACCAACGTTAATTATCAGTGACCACCTACAGTCCCATTACATTCCAATCGACCCCTTAATCAACGCATGATTGGTGTACTAATTGATTGCTACTCCGTAATTATAACGGTGCACTGCCAGACGCCGCTCTACGGTCGCTACAAAGTATCGGAGCACGCCCGTCGCATTTGTCTACATTAGGGTGCGCGTATTACTTTAATAAATAACAATTTGTAAAGATATACAATATGTGGCTATTTCAATATCCTTTAACATTCCTCTGACATTCTTTTTTCTCTTTTTAAATCTTATGTCGTTATTGTTGTTATTGAATTAAACACGCAAGATGAAATATAACAATTCAATTCATTTTTCAATCTTACATACTGAAGAGACAAAATTTTGTACGTTCGATCGTCTATTATGTGTCACACGTTTGTAATTTTAAATCTTTTAAAAATTAAAGATAACACTAAATATCTATATAGATTAACGTTAGAAAAAAAGTTTTTCGACTTTTAGATCATAAATTCAATTGAATGAGTTTGATTTCAAGAGTTTCATTTCTTCACCCTACTTCTTTTAATAATATCCAAATTTTCTAGTGGTGTCCTCTGACACAAGAACCTTGTACCACACGACGCAGTTTATCGGCACAGTCAAGAAAAATCGATAGAAATGTTATCATGAACGGTAACGAATGACTGGAGGTCGGCAAACATAGTTCTCTGCTTTTACCGGCAAAATATTTTCTATCGGTAAATAATTGTCGATAAAGCAACATAATGTTACTAAATTATTATAATTATTATACAATTTCTGCTGTGCAATTTTGTACCACCTATTAAAAAAAAATTACACATTAGTATATAATTACACATAATCATACGATATTGAAATTTATACACATAGTAATGCAATATATGCAGTGGTGACAACCCTTCGATTTTTACGGTGGCTCTAGAGACGAAAGCGACATTGGAAAAATAATGCTTGATCAACTCAATATTGGCGTGGTCGCTGATCCCGTCAGACTGCTCATTGTACCTCCAATTATTGCGAATAATCCGCACAGAAATTAATCTTATTGACACGCGGTAGGGCTGTGATCCCACTGTATGTGCAATGTAGCGATCGCGAAATCGGCTGTTCCATAACGCAACCGTAAATCCCGTATTTACAATTAGTAACATATTAATACGGCATGATGCGAAATGCGCGTACGTGAGAAAGGCCGGCGTGTCTGTATGGAATTTCATTAAGCCGACGGTTAGCCGCTCGTCGACCCATAGAACGTAATCGGTGGTCGGATTTGTATCAATTATTAGAAAATATATATACAAGCGCGCGCGCGGCGCGGAGGGGAATGGCGTTGTGCGCGATACTGCCCGTCCTCTGTTTGGCAAATATTTGATCGCTCTCCATTGGACACCTCCAGCAGTCGGAACATCCCGCGGATACTTCCACACGCTGAGTTCTCTAATGCAATGTCACGTTTTGTTACTAAACGTTTTCGTTCATGAAGCATTAAATCAAGTTTTTTTGCTGCCCGATAATGAAGTATCGATAAAAATCCGCATCAGTCTGAAATAATTTTTAAAAACGTAAAAAAATATTCTTGTTAAAGCTATGTACGTTTTTCGCAGTTCCAGTTTTCAAACAGGAATCTGATAAGGAGGAGGTTTTTAATAGGGATTATATTATAAATGCGTGATTATTCATAAAATTAAATAATTAATATTAATTTTTTAATATTTGGATACTTGCTATAAAATCATTCATATATTATTTGACAATAAAATATTGTGAACAATATTGATTAATTTTTTTAATTAGTTGATTTTATCGAGAAATCAATTTCTTTTCGTTCCTTTCAACTCGTCGATCGATTTATTAACTGCAAATAATGAGCAAGAAACGGAGATCATCTCAATTTGTTTTTAAAAAATTCAAATTTGCTTCAGGAAGAAAATATGTCTCTCTGTATCACTATCTCTGATGATGAAGTTTTAATGAACCAGTATGTATTTAATTCTTCTATCAAAGTTTTTACGATAGATAACGTAACCATTATTCACCACTAAAATATATAACTATCTCATTGGATACGTGGATTTTTATGAATGTGTACATACATATATCTCTTTAACTTACAGCGTTTCAAAGGGAAATCCGAGGGAGAGGAAATTTCCAATAGAGATAATAAGGTAGAAAAAGAAAGAAAATAATGGTTTTCTCGTTGCTGGCTTTATTACAAAGATAATTCGCTTGAGCAAAACGAATTACATAATTGATATTTTTCGTACGACTCTCTGACAGTACAGAGAACCACGGGTGAATTTATCAATGTACACTCAGACGAAGATCCAAATCGCTTCACCGGACGTCGCCACTATTGTGTATCCTAATGACCGAAAGGCATCCGGTAATCCTCGGCGCGACGCTAAGCGCGTTGGTGAGTGGTGCATGGCATCGTGAGAGATGGCTGGCGTTCGCCATGGGGTGACGACAGACATGGGTACAGACGGAGCCCGCGCGCGCACGGAACCGGGCCTGCAATTTGAAGTTTTTAATAGAGATTCGCACTGGGCGCTCGACCCGGGCCAAAGAGGTCGGTATAATCCAATAGGGCCTCATTGTCCGTTCGTTTTCCGGACATAACCGGGCACCTACCCCGTTCTCCCACCTCGCCGGCCCCTGACTGCCCGCCGAATCACCTTCCCCGGCCTCAACCCCGTACGTAATACACGCGTGCCGACACAAAGACGCGGACCACATGTATATGGATGCGACACTGCACCGGGAAGCAATGCATATTCAAAATTCAGCCGCGGGCGGCGTGCCAGGGCAACGGAGTCTCTTGTTTTGCGCCCGGACTATAGCACAGAGCGTGGAGCACGAGTCCGCAAATTCGGTTACTTCATTTCGAGAGCCCTGACCGTTCCACCACCACCCTCTTCCCTCCCCCGCACGGTCGACCCCTACCTCTCTCTTTTCGCTCATCTCCTCCGCCGTGTCCCGCCCGTGTCTCCTCTCGGTCTCCATCGTCCGCGCACCCCGCGCCTCCTCGCCGCTGCCGTCCCCGCATCACCTGTGTTCTCTGCCTCTTCGACGTGGCGCGCTACGCGTTTTAACCCCTCGGCGTATGTCCGGGGTTATGAATTTTAATAGCTTTACGCCGCGCCACGTGGGGGTGGAAGGAAGGGCTGGGGCCGGCCGGGGAATACGGGGACAGGCAAAAATGGCGACGAGTTTTTCGCCCGTCAAATTGTCGATAGATTAGATTAAAGAAAAAAATGCGTGCAGGCGCGCGAGAGAGGGTGTGGAAGAGAGAAAGAGATAGAGTGAGGGAGAAAGGGAGAGAAGGAGAGAAACAGAACGCGGATGGACCGATGAGGAGGAGAGAGACACGGGACGAAACGAGTGACCACGTCGCGTTGCATAGGCAGCTTGTGCTCGACACATTTTCGTGAACACAGTTTCGCGGCCCTTCTTTTTTTTGGCCAGCTTTTTGTTTCGTACACGCGACCTCTCGATGGAAGCCTGGAAACAGTTTTGTTCCCAGGCAATATTCCTTCATTTCTCGCTACCGAAACTCGTGATGCGTTCCCTCCGAGAGATTCCTCAGCGCGAAATGGTCTCATCCGCAGACACTTCGTCAATTAAAAATAAAATAGAAAGTTTTCTGAGCATACATCAAGCACACTGTATGTTGTTCTACGCTACTTAAAAAATAACACGTCAAACACACACATGTTTAAAATGGTTTCGTTTATCTTTAATCCGGCCGCCTTTATCAACCGGCGACTCCATTTAAGATCGCTCCCTATTATTTTGTAAATTGCTTGTCCAATTTTTGTGAAACTTAGCCTATAGAATAATTTCGTAATGCTTTATTCGAATCTGAGGTCAAAAATAAAAAATTTAAATTGATGAATTTAATATTATATTAACGAACAAAATTTTTTAAAAATAATTTATCTCAAAACTCGATTTAATTGCAAAGTAACATCAAATTCCTAGTTTCGTTTTATTGAAGCTCATCAGTGCTACGTAAACAGTTAGAATTGATTTCCAAAGTGACTTTCAAACTCTTAATTGTGAACTCTCTGACACTAGATCCACCTTCATGGAAGTTACTATCATTTTGAAATTAGATATTTTCAAATTACATTCAAAAACTCAGAGATACAATCTCCTAAAACCGAGTTTTATGATCAGATTAATCAAATTTTTTTGAATTTTGAAATTAAGAATTCTCAGATCAGAATCGAATTTAATAACCTCGAAAACTTTTAGAAAGCAAGATCCTTCATAAATTACTTTATTAAAAAACTTTGGTCTTTAAAGGGTTAAGTAGATAGGTATAGATATATAGCACCCCACATATAAAGCAAAACCATGAAGATGTAAACCTAAAATGTAAACAAGTTACGTGTGACAACGGCAACTGAACGGTGATTCGAGAAATTGGGTTTCCTTCGAGTTGTCGCCGATATTTGACAAAAATAAGTGCTTTTGATTAGACAGACCTTGGAGTAATTATTTCAACAACTTTCCCTCCGAATTCTTTACATATAGGAATTATCTTAAAAACACTTTGTTCTGGAATAGAAAAATAAAAAATGTTGTTTTTAAAGTCTATTATTTTTACATCCCTTTACCTCATAAGGCTATAAATAATATAAATTTAACTACATACTATTAAAAAATATAACTACAAAGATAAAATTTGGGCTATTCCGAGTACTCTACTTAAAGGTAAAAAAAATCTTCGACAAATTTCACGTATAGCTCTATCAAATATGATTAAAATATAATTGAAATAGTATAGTGTGGTAACATATAATATTCATAAGATAAATCAGAATATATTGAGACATATTATTTTATATAGAAGCTATGTATTTCGCGGGTTATTTTCATGTCCATACCCATTCTTGGAATGCCAACGTTTCGTGAACGTTGCAATTCACTTCATCAGGGCGAGGAGTAACATATTTTCTTGTAATTTTTAGAAATTTAATCCTTTGTCTCTTACAATTAATATTCTCGACAACACATCTTTTTAGATTATTAGAGTTAATGCAAAATTTTAACAAAGAATAATGACAAAATTTATGTATTTAAATTATGTGCAACAATGAATTGATTAACTTAAACCTAAAATATCGACACGTTTATTGTGAAAAAATGTAAAACAAAACATACTTAATTAGAAATTTACGTATACCTTGTATATAAATTATACAAATACGTACAATTCTAACGATACAAATGAATTGATTCTATCAAGATCTAAATTGTACTCAACGGCGCGCTTTCCTCAAGATGAGTTCTTATTCATCAAATACCCGTTCCGCTCGTTACGAAAACGACGACGGTCGGCGAGCGGTCGGTTTAAATCGTCACCACGCGCTACAAAATTGCGCGACCCGCCCTGGGGAACGTTTTCACAATAGTACCAACGGCCTCATCAAGTGAAATCATCGTCACCAAAACTCGCAGATGGCCCGAGAGCGTTGCGCGTGCACCCCGTTCCTCCGCCGCGCCTCCCTCGGTTCGCCATCGCCCTACCCTATCCCAATTCACCCGCGTAATCTACTTTTCGTTTTGACCGTGAATGTCGTTAGCGCGTTATGAAACTCATTAATCTCGCAAATACTGCCCAACAATTTCCGTGTGACGCGCCATTGAATTGCTTTCCCTCGGCCAGTGATTACGAAAATTCCCGACGCCTCTGTTTCTTCATCCCTGCCCCGGCGGTTGTGGCCGTTATGGCATTTCCGATGTGGCTGGAAAAACTTCCTACAAGTCGCGCATATGTGGGAAAAGGTCACCTATCTAACTTCTTGTTTTATCCTTTTTCTTTTTAATTAACTTATCAGATATATAAAAAATCTTAAACGTATCGATTATAAGATTACAACATAAAAAGTCACGTTAGGTTATAATCAAATGTAAATAAATGCTATCTATAAACTATTTCTTTAAGAAACAGATAGTGTGTAATTTTTTTTAATTTATTCTTGCTAAAAAAATTTTATAATTCTGCAATTTATAAAAAATTAAAAATAAATCATAATTAAATTAAAAGAGGTTTTCTTATTTTTAATTAAATTAAAATTCATCCATACAGCATGTAAATCATTCCAGCAACATTGCAACAATATTACGTTCTAGTAAGATTGCAAACGTTGTAGCAATATTGCTATGAACTTCTGTACTGTATAAGCAATATCATCCACTGTAATTTGTGAAATAAAGTTTACAAGGAATTAATGTAAATTCTAAATAAGCATAAAATAAAATTAGGACAATATATTTTTCAACTTACCTTGATAAATACAAAATTTTTTAAATAAAAATGAATGGTCACTGTCATGTCATTGTGATACATAAACTGAATAAATGAAGCATTTCAATATCACCGTTTATAAAAGTAAAAATTATAAATAAATAACATCTTATCCGCGATATAGTATTTTCGCTCTAGTTACTCTATGTATTTAGTCTTGTTTCATTTAACAAAATTATCCTTCAAACCGTACACTACCAAATTAACACCGCGAAAATTTTCAATTTGCTGACAATTGCGCATGAACAGTTACCGCGGCTTATCACTACGTCAAATATGCTTTTTCATTAAATTTGAGTGATACCATTCGATTTGTGAGAAAATTATACCTCAGAAAAGAGTGATTTTAAAAAAATTTCTGTTGTAATCCTCAAGAGAGACTTGCAATTAAAAATGTCAAATCCCAATTCGCATTGTGTACCATTAGTAGGTGCTCAAGGGAGGTGTACGGTTTGAAGGTTATATTTAACGATGAAATTAATCATAAGCACATAACATGGATCTCAAGCCCTGGATTTGAAGATGTTGCAAAAGCGTTAATGTTTCGATTAAACCTCTTTATATTAGAAGGAGAACACGATCCCAAAATGAGAAACAGCCGTCCATTCAGGTACCGGTAATGAACTCCTTAGGATCCTCGGCGAAAATTTTTCGTGAGTACCTGCGAAGGGCCGTGAGTGGATCGCCAACCTCTTTCTGCTTGACACCTTGAATGGTGTTAGTTCTAACGCCTATGGATGATCCGCCGCGCTGGGGCCATTAAGAACTCTGTGGAGAGCCTACCCGATGCTCATGGATCACCGGGTTTCGCAAATTCGGTTCATTTGTCGCATTGTACGCGGCTTAAGTGAGATATGAGATCCACTCGACGAGAGAGGAGAGATCGTCCGAACGGTGAGACAGAATCGAAAAACCTTGACAAAGAACGTTGAAGTTTACCGACGCGAGTAGTGTATTCTGAATGTGAGGACGAACAGGATGTACTTGATAAGATAATATATGATAATATATAGATAAATAGATAAAGCATTCATATAAATAAGTTTCTGAAAATATGAGATACAATTCGATAGAAATTGTTTGATTGAACAAAATGTTTTGTTTGTGTATACCAACAAGAATACAAACAAAATGCGTTCTGATCATATCAGTCAAAATTCTGGTTAATATCGTAACAGAATTTCTGGTTCAAATGGAATGTTTGATAGATTTAATTATAAGGCTGGTATTCATATTTAGTTTTTAAAATCGTCCTAATCCTAATCGATATTCACGTGTTTAAATGGACCTGGTTTGCCAGAAATCCGATTGTAACCAAACTCTTTTTCCAATATAAATATGATTTAATTTTTCGTTACAAATTTTCGACTAATTTGAAAAGAAAATATTATTAAATACGTTTCAAGATTTATTTTATATTTTTTTAAGAGTAATTATTTAGATTTCAGAGAAAGCACAATATCAATAAATAATAAATAATCATAACTTTTTTTTCAAAAAAACTTCAATGAAGAACGTTCAAAGAAGCGTCGCAAAATGTAATAGAATTAAAAGTGCCGACCGATGGGTGTGACGTGTTGTTTATGACGATCAGGAAATAACGATCGTTAGCAGCACCTCGGGATATGTGTTGCTCTCCTTTTTTCTCTTAGATCGGCTATCGCACAAGCACAATTACGATCGCTATCGTACGCGTGGGCGGACGATGAGCAGCGCGAAAAATATCGCGTGTGATTTATAATGCGGTTGTTCGGGGAAGGGACTCTGTCGTTCGTCGAAGAAGAATACACGCGTGTTTGTCGCGATTCGATTCATTAATCATCTACGCGTTTTAGCGAGTCACTACGCTATCTACGCGCACTACGCGAAACGGTAAACACTGTATAAATTAAATGACATGCCACTAATCAGAAAACATACGACATTCCGCGCCGTTAAACGAGAGATCAATTTCGAGCATCTTCAGCAACTTTAGAGTAGCTGTGATTTATGAAAGAGAAAACTCGACAAAGCCATCATGGTGCTTGTTCGCAAAAATATTTCAGGATATGTACGGATTATATTTGTTTCGCAGTCTACTTTGACGGGGTCAAAAAGTCATATATGCAGATACAACCATTCTGCTTGAAATTTGTGTCACCTTCTCATTTTTCTCTTAAAAAGAATAATAAAATAATTTTATTTGCATAAATACATTGATTAAATTTCAATACAATATTAAAATGCGATTTGATTTCAATTACATTCGAACGTATCAAAACTCAAGATAATTGAACTGTCCCGGAAAAGAATTTATTTCGCGATTTAAGGTATTCGTAATTGGTTCTTATACATATTTAAGACTGTCTAAGTATAATCTTAAGATTCACTACAGGCTGAGAGTCATAATCAATTCTTATTTCAAGTAAGTAATCGTCTTAAGTAAGATCTTAAGATGTTAAAATGACTCTGTAGTCGGTATTCATATATATAGTTGGTTCTTATATTTAAGACAAGTCTTAAATGCACTCTTAGGCCGGGGGGGGAGGTATTCATAGTCAATTCTTATATTCAAGACCGTCAAGTTCTATTTTGAGATCACGAACAAATCAGAGGGCTGCGATTAAGACATTACTTAAGACGGTTTTAAAATAAGAATCGACTATGAACACCGGCCTTAAGATGGTCATAAGTCAATACAATAACTAATAAAAAACAGGCGATTGAGAGAACAAATGCGCGATAATTAGTGCGTTTTGATTTGAACAAAAATATATTTCACTTTTTACATAATTAATCCAAATCGTTTATAAATCATTAGTCAATCACACAACCATATATTAACATCTTAAAACATTATTTAATTTAAGACAATCTTAAAATAAGAATGGATTATAAATCCCAGCCTGTGATTGATTTATGTCTTCTTGAGATATTACTTATAAGACTATCTTAAATATAAAAACCGACTATGAATACCAGTCACAGAGCCGTATTATCATCTTACGACATTACTTAAGACTTGTTGAAATAAAAACGGACTCGCTTGAGCGGATAATTAATTCTATGTAATTGGTAAATATGAATATTATTTAAGCGCCAAAATCCATTCTACCTACTATAAAAAGGATTCTTTCTATTATTTGATTTATTTTCTATCAGTCTAATTTTCACTTGTAATCAATACCATATATCTCTCTTTCAAAATACATATGGACGAAATATTTTTGTTCCAAGTTAAGCCGATGTCCGCAATCAATAAACATGTATACACTGTTTTCAGAAAAGGAAATATTAAAAGTTGCCGAAAGTGTCAAATGCGTTCCTCAAATTAAGAATTACTTTCTAAAAAATCCTCTAACGCTGAAAAATGCTAGGGATGGGGGATGAAAGAGGATGGAGGGGACGGGTGCCTTGCCGAGCAGTTATTAGTTTTGCCAGTCGGGGGGCTTAAGTTTTAAGCCGGAAATCAATGCACCCGGCCGGACGGATTTGTAAGCTTTCTCCTATGACGGTTTTAACGAGTGCGAGTCATGTAAAAGTGACGCCGCGCACACACCGCTCATCTAAAAAAATCTTCAGATCGCGCATCCGCCGGGTCGCATCGCACCCGGACATGCATATTGCTCTTCAATTAAGCTCCATTACACCCGCCCACATTCATGTTCAAAAATGATTTTAACAAACTTTAGGACGCAAAGCTACGTCGCTACTAGCAGAGACCTGCTGATCTTTCTTTGGAAAACGCGTACAGTCCTTAATTATGTCAAATCATTTACGAGATGGCCAGCTTTTTATGGCAAATTAATGGACTCGTTCTCGTATCGCGAAACTCGAATTTTTAGGTGACACGGCGCTATTATTTCAAAGGATAACTTTGTTCTTTATAACCCTCAGTCATTTACGATAAACGATAAAAGCGTGAAAATTGCAAATTACGTCGACACCCGCTTTGACGTTAATTGCATGGCAGAAAAACTATGTCCGCTGCTATATTTTCATTAAATGGCGTTCGCACGTTGTTAATATGATGGTTATGGTTTCATTTCTTGGATGAGATTTGCCACGCATTTAAAATTATATTTTAAAAAGTCTATATTTATATGAAAAACGATCAATGGCCGCGTATGGCAGAATATGTAGTTAATGAACTCGAAAATACAATTACAAAAGTATTTTAATGCATGTTGACAAATACTTAATGAAGAATTTTATCTAATTTAAATTTTTTATTATTTTTTCTTTCTATCTGTGATTATTTTATAATTTGTGATTGTTATATATTGGGTAAATGTAACATAATAGTCGCAAATTTTTGCGCAATCTTCATTGGATCGTTTCAGAAAAAAAATAATCGTATTAAAATTGTTTAACCCTAGCCGACCACTCTTGGATCTAACGTATCTTATGCGATTTTTCATATTGCTGTAACTTTTTATAATATAATTTGAAGACCCGGATTGAGAGAGACTCAAAAAAAACTTTAACTGTCCTAGATATGATAAACCTGCAAGGATATTTTCTTTGCATTATTCTCGATGTGAGAATGTGAAAAGTTCAAAGAGGGTACTTAGGACCCACACGTAACCGCTTGTAAGTTTTCGGCGTTCTGGATATCCTTTTATTTTTTATTAAATATACGTTTGCTGAGTTTCGAATACTATAAAAGTACATGAAAATGTAGAATTAAAAAAAATTATTTTAATATAATAAACAGTAAAAATTTTATAACCTCTGTCAGTCTCCAGTTCTCTAAACTAACTTTTGCCTAATTATATATACTATAATAATATTTATACATTACAATCCTTTATCTACCATTGTATATTGTTCAAATAATAAAATTTTATTTATTAATTGTAAACTTATGATATGTAGATTTTTCTTAAATGTCGATTTTCGATAGTTCAAATAATTATACCTTTTTGAGCGATTCATATGGTACTATTTTTTTTTGTTAGTCCAAAGAGTCAACTAAAAAAATCCTACGGGTTTTTGAACATTAAATTTAAAAATTTAAGAATTTTTTATCGAAAGTAGTCATTTTTTGCGAATTTCTCCAATAAAATTTCTTTGAAGCATTGTAATTAATTGAAAATAAAATGTGATTTATTTAATTCATATTTAACTATCTTTGTCTGACTTCGAGATATAAATTTTACACGTTTTGAATTAAAAAATACGCATTCAGTCCAGAGATATAGCGTGACAAAGTTGCAGAGTTTCACAGATCCTGGTGATACCTCGGGAAGGTAATCAAAAATAACAATGGCGAGCTAGGGTTAAACTAATCGCTTCCTAGATAGACCGAGATATTCTCAAACTATTCTTTAAGTATTCTTCTTCTATAATTCTTCAGGAATTCATAAAAAAAATAATAAGAATACTTTTAAGTAAATTACGTGTCTATTAAAATACCTTAGAGAATTTCTTGAAACATTCATTTAGAGTTATTCCGTATGAACAGAAGTATTCTTTAGTATACACGAAGAACACTTCTGTTCTTAGACCAATATTCATAGTCGATTCTTATATTTGCGATATATTTGTCTTAAGTATAGTCTTAAAATGTCATAAGCCAATCAGAAGGCTTAACATCTTAAGACATTACTTAAGTCGGTCTTAAAATGAGAACAGACTATGATAACAATACTATTCTTAGAAATAAAAAGATCACTAAACAATTATTGTTGGCAAGGATCAAAAACAGACCTGAGGGTTAATAATTCGCTTTCATAGCAACATACCATCTTTAATAATTAATAATTCCTCGAGCTAATAATACAATAATCTTATACCTTATGAGAAGTTGAACGCAACATCTGTCAGATAATACAAGCACGTGACTTGTGAATGCGTGACGCACATCCGTGATCCGACTTGTGCAAATTCTCGTTTCAGAGAGATAACTGAAGCAGTAAATTTCGGGAATACTTATGATCAGTAACAAAATCATACTAATCGATCTACTGATTTGAATTCATTATTCGAGCTTATTAACTATTTTCAAACCGATTGTTTCGCAATTCATGCTTTATCGTCCATTTAAGGACACCGCCTATTCTGTATGTTTACATAATCTGATTGCGTATTTTTGCATCACTACAAATAGCCAGATCGGAAAGCAGTAAAATTACATACATATTTATAAATTTTCTTAATTTACACTTCTTTAACATTTCTAGCCGCTGCATTATTTTTCGAAAAAAATTTTTTTTAATAATTTTATTTAAAAATAAATTGTATTAAGATTTAATTTTTGACTGTTAATATTATCTAATAAAATCGCTATCAATTGAATTGATTTGTCAATAAATAACGCAATTATGCCATAAAATAATTATTGTAAGGAGTGCAAAAGGCTTAATGGTTATTTGGTGACACATAAGTGTGTGTAGAAAGATAATAAAGAATGGAGAATAGCAAAATACAAAAAGCTCAGCTCTTGTATCCTTTGTTCAGCTTGATGTTTTGTGTATCTGCCCTGTTTGAGATATACGGCATTTTTAGCGAGCGAGATTTAAGCCCAAAGCACACAAAGTGCGCAGATTAGATTCAGTGCATTAAATGCAGTAGGTATATTACATGAAACATGTACTTCATATTATAACACTTGCAATATACAAAAGATTATTCTTTGATAAAACTTTGCAAATACATTTTGCAAAGTTATTGTGTCATTGTACGTATTATTTCTGAACATTATTTGTAAATTTTTCCTGAGCCATACATCCCTTCTATGAGTATATTTCAGCCCTATGGGATGTATGGCAAAAATACAAGGGTTTCATAAAATTTTTTTATATGAAAAATAAGTATTTCGAATTCCTAATATTTTTTTTATAATAGTAGATAGTACAAAATTTTTATTAGTATAGTTTGTTTTCCTTAAACATAATATAAAATAATATATGATAAATTAAATTTTTGTTAACTGCGGCGTATATACTGGAGTTATCCTACATAGGGTAAACCCGGTATATACGCCGCACCTAAGGGAGATTTAATTTATCAAGTACTATTTACCATGTTTAAGGCAAATAAACTATACCAGTAAAAACTTCATACTTTCCACTACTATGAAAAAAATATTAGGAATCCGAAATATTAATTTTTCATAATAAAAAATGAATTTTTTGAAACCCTTGTATTTTTGCCATATATCTCATACTAAACTCATTTAATCAAGTTAACAACTTTTTTTCAGTGCAGTAGAAAACATTTTGGGTTTGTGTTGAAACTGGTCCTTATTAAAATTTCTTGTTGAATTTTTAATATATTCGAGTATTAATTTCACACAACGTGATTGTGTTATTTGAATATTTTGTACTGAAAAATTGACATTCAACATTCCTTAGTATTAAAATAACACAATTTTTAAATAAACAAACAATTAACATAAAAATAGTGTATCTTAAAACGTAAATTTTTAAATAAATAAAATATGTTAATTTAATATATTATACATGTTAATTTTCCGCGCGAACCATGTTAATTTAATACATTATATTAATTTTACTGAAGAAATATTGCTTACAAATTGTGTTACAAATTGCTTACATTTTCTGTGCTCATTTTTTACATAATATTGCGTTATTTCCAAACATATTCATCTTTTATTAACACAATCTTAAATTAACACAAAAAGTTAGGTGCGTCACGTGAAACATATAAAGTATATTAAATTTAACACAAATTTCCCAACTGTGTGTAAACAGTCTTAAAATGAATTCTTCCCGAATTTACAATAAAATAGGTTTAAATAAAACCTATGTGTTATCTAGGCAGCTTAAGATCTCTCGCTCGCTTTTCAATTAATGGATGAAATCTTCAGAATATCGATTAGATTGGACAAAGCCAAACAGCTCCTCTTTTCCTCGCAGTTTCTAAGCGAACAATCCGTAACTTCGTAATTTAATCAAGACGACGAGCCGACTAAGATTTGACCAAACATAGAGCGACAGAGCTGCGCCATCGGTGACAGATATATTAGGTACGATTCAATAGAGACGTCTGCATTACATTATTCGACGGGTAGATCTCTACGACAAACACAACATCAACTTTTCCCATGCCGTCCACGACAGGGGTTCTCATTGTCAATGAGACGAATGGTGGCGCGCGAGGGGTGGGCACGGCATCGTGTTTGTCTCGCAACCCCGCGGGTCGTTCCCTTTAAATAAACCAACCGCGTCGTAAGAGAAATCATTGACTCCCGCGCGTCGAGTCTTACGGGGTATTCGGGCTCCTGATAAGCTCCCGTTATTGAATTTTGCCATTGAGTTTGCGAGCGATCCCGCGGAAGCGTCTTCGCCGGCAGGCACCGTTATGAGAAGGAATGGAAATTTACAAGACGTTCGATTACCGTGATCACTGCGATTACTGCAATTAATTCCAAAAATTTTCTCGCGACTTTCAGAGATTTCGCTACAATTACATACGTAAAAGATAGAAGAAAATAAACTGTAATACAGAATTTTATTCATCTCAGCAATAAGATTTATATTTCTAGTGCTCGGTACACAACCTTGTTTTAAGAGATCATAAGCCGTAAGCCTTAAGAAATTGACTAATCACAGTTGAATATGAGAAAAATAATAGACTGTGGTCAATTTTTTACAGCTTACAGCTTATGGCAATGCTTTTTAAAGCAAGGTTGTGGACCTAGCATAGGTGATACATAACATTTTCCTTTAAAGGTACAGGTTCTTCACGATGTAATCCTCGAAGGGCGGCAAGTCCGGCAAGTAGATAAATTTGCATGGGAAAACGCGAAGCAGCATGTATGCATATCTCTCTCGCAAATTGTACGCGTACGTAGTGTACCCGGCGTAAGTGAAAACACGACGAAAATGGGAAGCGCTGAACTGGTATAAACAAGGGTCGCATGCAATATTAGGGGCATTAAGTCGCCATAAAGAGCGCATTAGGGGCGCGCCCCGTGCCCTCGAGGGGTAGTTTAGCGTTTAATTGTCCCACTCCGTGTATCAAAGGTTTCGATTTCTGCTTGACTACGCGCGTTATAAATCCACGTACGCTCATACATTTCGCACGTTTATACGCATCTCGCCGTTATTGTACACGGCGAGTACTTACGTTCGAGCGGACGTTAATATACCCATCGTTAATGAGATGAGATCGTTAAATGGTTAATTCGTTCTACGTACGAGGCCCGAATTGCGCGTGGGTTTTGTAACGCGCATCAAACGGCCAGATAATACGCTAAATTATCCTTCATTGTTACCTACACAGGTTGTTCCCTTAAACATTATTAATGTTGAACGATACATTATTGAAGCATCTCGGTATTTATTAGCGTTGAGAGTTACCGTTTATTGAATAATTTATTCATCTATTCATATTCTTGATAGTTTTATATATTGTAATTGTTAAAATAAACAATTACAAAACCGGCTGTTAATAGTCAGCTCAATAAACAGGGCGCAATATTAAAAATAAAATCTAATTTAATCTTTAATACATATGATTAGGTCGTTCGTGTACTGTATTGTTTCTTTCTTTTTTTTTTAAATACTAGAAGCACCTGTAACGAGATGCTCTAACGTCTTATCGATGATTGTCGATGCTATCGCATCAACTACAAAAATTATTAAGTAATTGTTATATATACAGGACTCGATAAAGTAATTGATACAACTTATATAAAATACAAAATATAAAATAAGTTCCGAAAACTTGTTTAAAATAATAAATACCAAATAACTCTTTTTTTAATTTAAAAAATATATTTTAAATAACTTAATTTTAAATACAACCGAGCTCTGCTGTACATATACTTTAACATTTTTAGAAAGTATTCATAAATGTACATTTAATAATTGTAGATTTAAAAAAAAGAAAAGAATAGAGAGACTATTATTTATCAATAGTGCTGGGATTCTCTAACGTTTTATTGACAATTGTCGCAGTTAACTAGCGACAATCAATGTCGAGAGTCGCGCTATTTTTCTAAGTTCGTCCTTGTCATTGTCTGTCACTAATTAAAGATTATTTTGAGATAATTTCTTATGCGATAATCTTAACGGAAATGTCCAAATTATAATACTTTTTAAATTAATAGCTTCACAGAATTGACATTTTCGTATTAAAATTTTCAACTCAAAATTATCTCAGGGACACATTCCTAAAAGGTAATGCGATAGTTACGGGACACCCTGTATTTATATAATTACTTATTACATATTTTACTAATAAGACAAGTATAAAACTAGATAATTTTATTTAACGTAATAAAGTTCCAGTTTGCGTCATTTTATCGTGGGCTTTCATGTTTGCTACGACGAGAAGAAGAAGAAGAAGAAGAAGGTAAAGGAAGGCGAGGACTTAAAGCATTAACATATTTAGAGCTTAAACTCGCCAGGCAATTTCTAATTACACGAAAGCGATTTCGATCTCCGAGGACTTTTCGCGTGAAGGATATTCAGTGACTTCCCACAAGCCCTCGGCGAGACACACGGCTCAAGATTCGCGCGGTTTGCGGTGATGACGAAGCGTGCGCACGCACACACACATATACACACACGCACACACATGCGTGTGTACGAGCATACATACGTATCATAGAGATACAACTATCTACAACTACACACGCTCGCGTGTATATATTATACGTCAGGGGTAGCCGAAACGTATAAGAGGAACAGGCGAATACCCAAGTTGCTATTGAACCGATTTTGAGCAAATATCACTCGGGGAGATTCGCGATGCCGGGTGGTGAGGGTGCAAGTGGAGGACGAGAGGAGGACGAGGAGAGAGCCAGGACGAAGAGGTAAAGGAGCAACGTGGGGTTTGAGCGGGCGGAAGAAGAGGAATGGGACGCGAAGTGCGGTGGGAAAGGGACGGGCAGAGGGGGAGAGGATGAGATCGGGACGGAGAGGCGGAGACAGGAGAGCCGAGAGCTCGCAAGCCCTTCGGCAAATTTCATAACCGAACTTGTCGTATTTGCCCAGATTATTTCAATATATTCGACTCAAGCCGGGAATCTGTTTGCGAGCGAGTGTATGCGTGAATGGAACTTGCCGCCGCGGTCGCGGCTCGCCCGCGCGCGCTCGCGCTCGAGCTCGTGCACATGTGCGCCCCGTGCTGCTGTCTGCTGCTGTCGCATGTCGCCACGGCATGGCACGGACGGGTGGATGATGGAAATGGGCGCGCGAGGATGCACCCCCCCCGTGCACACACGGGTCGTGCACGGCCGTGTAAACGCATGTCCGTTCGTCGCCGCTCGCTTTTTCCGCGGGTAAGCGCAAAGTGACACGAGGACGCGTAAAAAGCGCGCGTACTCGCGCCAGTGTCGGGCCGCTCGCTTTCGTTTCGGCAAGTCGGGATGAAAAATCTCACAGCGATGCTCTCAACGGACAGATTTCATACGCCACCCCTCTCCCTCATCCCCCGGCCTGCCCGTGGGTTTATCGTGATTGCAAACATCGCGGTACCTTTTGATTACTGAAATAGCAAACATGATACTTACAATCGCGCAATGGTAAATCAAGAAGACTACGTCGGAGATATTGAAACATAATTGCAATTAAAATAAAAATAGTAATTGCCATTGTTATGTTAAACATTGATTTAAAAATCAAATGACACAATAATATCTGTCCCTTGTGTCAGAACCATCTCAAAGAGTTTTGTCGAATAGCCTCTAACATCAATCAAAAGATAGTATTCTTTATTTCAAATACTTAAAAAAAAATACATAAAATGGAGCAAAGATAAACTAGATTCTATGTTGAACCATGATGTCGTTTACAAAATATCTTGCAACGATTGTGATGCAACATATATTGGTCAAACGAAGAGACAACTTCAGACAAGAGTTCGTGAACACCTGTCTGATATTAATAAAAAAAAAATGGGTTCTCCGTCAATTTCGAATCATCGCATGTCTCTAAACTATGACTTCGACTGGAAGCAAATTAAAATATTGGACAAAGAACCATATAATAAGAGACTAATTTCTAAGAATAATTGATGTCGTTTCGTGCAAAATATACTATGACATCAGCAATGTGCCAAATATATACTATGACTTTAGTAATATGCGTTATATCAAAAAAAGATTTATTCTTAACATGAGAATATGTAAACATAAATTTATATATTATTTATAAATTTGTATGTTACTCTTGTCTCAAGTTAATCTTATTTAACTTGTGAGAGGAGAAATTATCGATCTAATCTTAACATTGTTTTATTTTTATGCTGTATAAGATTGCGATAAGATTAAATATGTCAAAAATTTTTTTCTTTTTATCAGAAATTATTTCTGAAAGGGTACATTGCACACAAAGCTGCATAAAACTACATACATAGAAGATTGCATTTTTCACTTAGCTACACCAGAATAATTGCTGTTTGTTTGTTTGTTTGTCAGTGCGTGATAGAGAATTGCATTTCGCGGATTAAAGAAGAATATTTTTTTTGTAATTATTCACGATGCGTGAATAAATCGATTCCTCTAATGAACCGTTTCCACGGGGACGAACCGCTCCCTCGAACTCGTGAATCAGGGCGATAGATTTCACTCGTTCGCGCGCGCACGTCAAATTGGCAGGAAACGGAGCGTCGGCTAATATGCGAGGCGCCTCATAAAGTCGCGCTAATTAAATAAAAGAAGGAGGCCGACGAAAAGCGACGGTCCGCAGAGTCACGTGTCGCCACGTGCGCTCGTCTTTCGCCGGTCCAGCCCATCCTGACGACTCAGTTTATCATAATGTATTATTAGTTCGCGGAGAGCGTCATATTAGTCCGATGCCGTGAACCGATTCGAGAATCAATTAAATAACAATACCAGCTCGTTAATTCATCCGCTAGACCACAGACTGCGGCTCGGAGCGATCCGACCAATTCTCGCTGGGTGTTTTCCGACGGGTGTTGCGTGATGTGACTATACTTCGAAGATCTAACTACAGAAATCACTTACAATTACATAACTCGAAGATATTTTAGATCGACAGAATTTACGAGACTCAAAATAGTGATTTTAATGATTAATTTAAGAATGAATATATTATTAAAGTACAAATGTACAAAATATATAATGTTTTAAATATCAAAAATTTAATGTACTATTTATATATATATATATTTATATATATATTTATATACACAGATGTTTTAAGCATCGATTCTCTCTCTATATTCTCTTTTATTCTTCTAAATATCTCTACTATTGTACAATGTACTATGCCTGAGCGCGGGAATTTTAGACAGTTTAATCGGCTATAACTTTAAAAATCTTTTTCATTTAAAAACTATTGTATTAGTCTTGATATTTTGGTATTAGGATTTTCATCTCAAAGTAATCTCAGGAACCTGCTATTAATGGTGCCACGTAAAGTCTAAGATACCCTGATATATATATTATATTTATGTATTATAATAACATTTTAAATATTTATGAAATGTATTAATACATTAATTTTTAAATTAATCTCTAAATATTTTGAATTTTGTAAATTGTATTTATTTAAAATATCTTCAACCTAATTAAAAGTCATCTCTGCAATTAAATCTCCGAAGTGTAATCGCATAAATAATTATTTTAACTACGTGTTTCAGTAAATTAATTTTGAAAACATTTATTATGAAAGACATACAATTAAATTAGCTATATATTATTTATTATATTTATAAGACAAATACATGTATATGGATGGACAAATGGGAACGAATCCCTTATATAAAACGAATAAGTATTTTTAACTGATATAATTATCGCTGTATCATTGTTTTCTATCATTTCCTCTAATTTAGTTCTGTAAAAATATTCATCAGGATCGGATAACGTATACGAGAACCAATCGCTATTCTGGAGCCAGTTCCGACAGATGCAGAAAAACAGATGTAAGAGAGATAATAGTTGCTGACAGACCGGCGCGATTCGAGTTACTCGTAAAATTAAATTCCCTCTCTCGACGACACGTTAGGCGGATAAGCAAGATTCGAGGATCGTAGTAGACAGAAGCCTCCATTGTTTCATTCGATTTACACCCGTGCTCTATACCCGTAATACAGAACCTGCAATTTACAGGAGAATGAAAAGTTAAGCCTGTGCAGGAAGCTCAGGGGTGGCGTGCAGACAATAGGCCCTGGCTTTAAAATCTCTACGGCAAACAAATGGGAAAGCCCGGCTCAAAACGTAATTGAGATATTGAGATCTGATTAAGATGAAATCAATAACACGTTTTGCGTCTTGCTTCGTCCTATATTTGACACAATAGAGATTCGCGTTAAAAACTGTCAAAATGGAATTATTTAAATGAATTCCAAGAAATGTCATGGAAGAGTGGCAACAATAATAAATAAAAATTGCAAGAATTTATTATTAAAAATTACGTTTATTGCAGACATAGTATGATAGTCTATACATGTATTACAATTAGTATGATTATCGAATATATTATTATTTTAATATCCAACATAATTGAGATATAAATTCCACTCAACTTGTTACTCAGTTAGATAAAATTTCATTTGTCATTTAAGTAATAATTCGCAGTTATTATTTTATTGCTAAACTTTAATCCTAATAGTTGATTAAGTGTCTACCCTTTTAGAGACAAAGAAATTCAGTGTATGATTCTAATAAAAAACGTCAATAATAAATTTGAATTAATTTTGCTTTTCACAGAGCCTGCCTGGATATATAATATATCCGAGCTAATTTTCATTTTCACACTTCGGATCAAATACATCGGTGTTCACAAGGACGGTGACAGAAATAGACCGGTAGCGTGTGCTAACAAACTAGAAGCAGCCCCGTAAACTTGTAAGCTTACACCTCTCTCTATTATCGTGGGATACCCGCCCTCCTTGGAAGATCTATAGGGGGAAAAAAATCACAATAAAAGATACTTCTGTGGCCAAACATGGCCACGAGATTATTATTCGGTGCGGTTTTATACACGGTGTAATGTGTCCGCATCTGCCTGCACTCGCCGCGGGAGGTCGGCGGGGACCATTCGATAGAAAGGCCCTCGAGAGAATCTCCAGCGGGGTCTCGTCGCTTCCGTACGGCTAGTCTCGTATCCGGGACGCGGTCGCATCAAGTCCTGGCCGAAGCCAATGGACGATCCAGGTTCGCTCGTAGACAACCAATCGACGGTCGGGTTGTCGGTGTACCGCGCATATCCTACCGTATAATCGTGTAACCGACCCTCTTTGTCGCGGCTTTTCGAGAGGTGCGTACGCCAGCATCCACGCTGCGTCATAGCAGTGCTGCGCTACGACAGCGTGGCGGCGATGGCGACGACACTTCTCCTTTTTTTCCCATACCGCCGCTAATTATCCACCGAAATCCCCTTAAACGGCCATTAAATCCAACCCTCGAACGCCGACCGTGAAAGCACTTTAGGGCTAAACGGATACAGCGGCTGGCACCAACTCCTTGCCTTCTTTCGGATTGCGAAAATGGTTTCAATAATAACCGAGCCTCTCGGCGAGAGACTCTTTTGTGGTATCGCGACGGTTCTTGGGCATGGAATCAATGACCGAATAACTTGTTACGCGGACGCAAATGCGGCAATCTTGAGTCGCAAATTTGGGACCGTCGCATTAACTCTAGATTGTAGAAAAAAAAATATAATGTAATGTAAAATACATAAAGTAATAATGTAAAATACCATTTCTTATAAATATTAATATTAATTTAATTCTTTTTTTTAAATTGATATTAATTAATTAATCTCTCTCTTTAACCTCAATTAAATCTTAATTAAAATCAGAAGCTTTCCTTACATATTTTAATATAAAGTATAGACGATTACCTCATAAAATCATTATTTGCAATTCAAGAGACTACAAATGTGATAAATTCACTTGGAATTATTTAAAGCACTTAAAATCCAGCTTCGTCCGGTATAATAGGCATTATTTCTTATTTATTTTGTATTATATATTATCTATAATTAGCTGAATGTTAGTAAATAGAAAGCACTTTATACGATCAGAGCTGAATCTCATAATTGACATAATTAATGCTCAATAACATTTTCTGCATAAATTTATAGATATATATATTTTCCATTTTTTTAAATTAACCGTCGAGATCTGTCTTTCTTCGAAGAAAGTTCTGAACTGGTGTACACTGGTGCAATAAATTAAAATAAAACAGATATAGTTTGTTTCGCTCTAACTTATTGCACTAGTTTAGAACTAGTTCAAAATTAAGAAAAAGAACAGACCTTCGGTCTTGAAATACAGTCTTACAGTAATAAAACTGACGCTAGAATAGTAATATCATAAATTGATAATCAATTTAATAATAATGATGCTAATAAACATCTGTAAACTATTACAAAGAATTTATTGCGAAAAATATCACCCCGATCAGAGTTCGAAGAACTTAATCTTCCTTACTAAGACGATCGTCTTCGGCAACGAATGGATAAAAGTAACTTGTAACTGTAACGACGTTATAAGTAACGCATTACTTGCCAAATCTCCATTTATATATATATATATATATATTTATATTCTAAATGATATCAAGTAAATATATCAGAAACGAGGAAAATTATCCTAAATGTCATCGTAGGCAGACACTTCGCTTTTTTCTGTTTAAGCGAAAATTGATCGTTCCGGTTCACGATCAGCTTTATCTAGACGTATCGGTCGTAAATTAATCGCACAGTTAATTTCGTTCTGTCGATGTACAATCTAATAAAGCGTGAGACACGAAAGGCTGCGACTGCTCTTTGATAAAATGGCCAGCCGGCCCATTTCCAACCTTTACCATGCCGCATTACATTAAGCTGATTATCTATCTCGCGCGCTTGTATATATATTTTTTTCGTTCAGGGGCATTCTGGAAACTAGACACCTGTGTATATCTCCATAATAATCTAGAAAAAAGTCAGAAAGAGAAAGAGAGAGAGAGAGAGAGAGAGAAAGAGAGAGGTTGGAAGGAGGAGAAAGGTGTCATTTAAAAAAATTTATTTTATTAGACTGGACAACATTCAGCTATATGAGAAACTTACAATTAGATCGATATGTGAATAACACAAATAAGTAGAGAGAAAGAAAAAGAGTAGTATACATTGGAACTGGTCCTTACAGCTCAATAATATTTGTGTAAATATACATTTTCCAATTCTTCAAACTACGATAAATGTCATCACATGCGTCAAATTGATAAAGACACTTGTCGCTAGATGCTCTAACAACGTTACATTTTCTTCTAGTAACGTTCATGGTAACGCAGTTACATTTTTGAGATAATGGTAACGATTTTACCAGTTACTTTTGTCGTTATAGCCACGTAAAAGTTTTAATCCTAACTAGACCGTATATATATTTTTTTGCGGTAAATATTCTGGATTTAGAATGCAAAATTCTGTAATATTTTATATATATATATATTTAATTCAGTATTTGAATTTTATTTCTCTACTAAAAGATAAAATTTTGACTTCTTTTCAAAATATTTACAGCTAAAATCTGTATATAATAGCGTTTTTCATTGGCAGAACTAGTATGCACTCAATGTACTTTAAAGCAGTGGTACACAAATCGGCGTAAAGATATATGTTTAATATAAAAATATAGAAACGAGTTAAACTGCGAAATCCTCAATACATTTTATTATGCTATTTGATGAAATATACTTTAGGCATTTTATTAATTAAGATATCTTATTTTTACATTCAGATTAGAGAAGTGTACAATAGCTTTTTAATGTACACTGAGTTCTGCCAATAAAAAATGGTATAATATTCTATTAGTGTCAAGAAAAAAAGTAACGACTCGTTTCATTTTGAATGACGGTAACGGTAACGATCGAGTTACTTTTGCAAATCAATAACGAATAACGATAAATGAGTTACTTTTTGAAAAAAGAACGATAACGGTAACGAGTTATTTTTATGAGGTAACGTTGCCAACTCTGTATAAATATATCAACACAAAAATGTATCTTTCTAATACATATAATCTATCTATCTTCATATGAATGTTGATACCATTATTAAATACAATTAAAATTAAAAATGTAATCAAAATTTATATAGTGAAGTTTTTTTACAAATTTAATTATTTTACAAATGTAATTTTTGTGAAATGTATATTTCACACAGAAAAATTGAGGTTTAACGTCCAATGTTCGAATGTGAATGCGAATTACTAAATGAAGACAAAAAGATTCAATATATCAGTTAAACAATAACATAAGTATGTACAATAACTTTCCTTAATTGTTAAAAGAATTATTAGTGTAGAAAATATTTTATATAATATGTTACATATATGTATATATATATATATATATATGATATAAAAATAAATAGAGTAGGTTAATGAAAGTCAGCAACGATGACCGGCGCAATTTCTTAGTGAATAATTAATACTCAGAAGTTGGATTGATGTCTTCTTTATTTGAATTGAACGTTTCAACTCTCTTTGAAGTCCTCAGCAAAAAAGATACAATAGCTCACATGTCCATAACGATTAAGTCACTCACAAATTGACGATGATGAAGCGTTACTGATCTGACAAATTTAAAAAATCTCATTAGAGTGATAAATGAGTATCGAAATTAAATGACTCACCATTAAGGAGCATGAAGCGTGTCATGAAACTTTGTTACATATATTCAAACTTAAAAGGTAGTTGAATTGTGTTGAATTCGGATATAATAATCGTACATTTTGAAATCACGTCCTTGTACGACGTATCGCTCAGATATGAACAATTCTTAAGACAGTGAGAGGTCAAATAGTAAAAACATTATAAAGGCATTAAATTTGTAATAAATAAGAACATAAAATACAGTGTTCAATTCAAATAAAGAAGATATCAATCCAACTTCTGAGTATTAATTATTCACTAAGAAATTGCGCCGGTTATCGTTGCTAACTCTCATTAGCCTACTCTATTTATTTTTATATTGTTTAGAATTCAAAAGTCCTGTTATAATCATTATTTGTGTGTATATATATATATTTATACATATATGTTTATAAATTATATATAATTTATAATTTATATATTTTACAATATTTTATATATATATGTATATATATAATTTAGATAATATTTTTCATTTTGGGTCTATAGCACACACTGATTGCAGAAATAAAAATTAAAAATGCTCTTAAAGTGCAAAAACTGACGATGTATCATATAATTCTTCTCTCAGTATGTTCAATTTTCCAAGTTATGCACAATAACTATAGTCATGTAAGAAATACTGCATTTCGCTTTATTAGAAGAATACTTATTCCTGAAGGAATTGAGCGATATTACCCTTTATTCTGCATTTGCACGCTGAATTTTCTCAGAAAGTTTCGAGGGGGAGAAGGTACTCTTGACCCCGCGTAAGATCGCACTCCTGCGCGGACTCCCGATACCCGTCACATGCGAGCATGCCTTAATGCACCTTTTATTCCGCGAAAACCGCTTCATTCGAGAAAATTGATCGAGTGTGAAAGGCCTCGTTCCACGACCCATTAGAATTCCATGCGCTTTGATCTTTTCAACGAGCCGGAGTGTATCCGATCGCGCTCTGTCGTCCCACCTCTCCCCCTCCTTTTTATGAAAAGCGCTTTTCGCGGGAATCAAGCGCGAGAGTGCAATGAAATTAAATTCCAAGCCAAACAACAGTCTGACACGGTCTATCATTCTTTCAAACTCCTCTCTAAATTAATTCACGTGCAATATTACGATGTCAATTTATAAAGCATTGCTCTGTTCATGAAAAACTACGAAAACTTGATGTTGGGTTTTAACTGTTGCAATATTTTACAAATTAATCTCCAATTCTTTTAATAATCTAGGCTAATAGACCATATAAGTGGTAGCTAACATTTGCACAAATTTATTTGGGCTATTTGAAATAATTTGTGTCTCGACGAAGATTCAACATTCGAAATCATGTTGTTTCGTGATCCAGCGATGTCTGAGTCGTAGACCACTAAAGTACGAATACGACCAAATCGGTAAGCTGCAGGTATATCACTTTTCAAGACAGCCTCAGGCTCGGGAAGCCCACGATTTTTGAGCGTAAGCCTATCAGCGTAGAAGCCATTATTGTTGGTCACCCCTCGTGCGGGGGGTTGAAAAGACGAGGGCTAGAAAGAGATCGTTTTTGAGACCGCCGATCGTCGCCTTGCTGGGCGCACCCTGGATGCTCTGATGCCCTCTAATGGCCTTAATGAAGTGTGTACACCTAATGTGTACGTAGAGTCGGGCGCGGCGTCATAACGACACTAATTTTTAAGCATAACCATACACCCAGTTTCACAACGTGTGAACAAGAGTGGTTGCTAGAACTTTCGTCAGCAAGAATCGCAGGACGTACCTTAACGCAGAACCCTTTCCGCAGTAGGGGAGTTTCGCATTCTTCGCTGCAAATTAGGGCGATTTTGACATTGGAGATCCGAATCGGTTAATTTCGAACAGTTCAATTCCTGACATGCTTTATAAACACACAAATAAAAAAATTTTACTTCTCGTATCAATTATTATTACAAGAATAATATAATAATTTGTTGAACGTAATGTTTGTCAATTATAGTATTCTTATTATATAAAGCAAAGTTTTTCACAAGAAATTGTTATCAAATCAATAATAGAAACGTTGTATTCCAAAACAATATCTACCATTATGCTTGCAGCTCAAACAGAGCATTCCCGCACAGAAACAATAGTTTTACTGAATCTAAAAATGTAGATTTGAATCTGAAAATAATTTTGTTAGACCATCAAAATAATTATGTAGAACGCTCAAAATGATTACTAGAATGTCAAAATTTTTTATTGTACAACATTGTTCATTGTGCTTAAACGTCCTCTATATAATTATTTTAATAGTCCGATAAAATTATTTTAAGAACTGTATCTAACTAAATTGTCAGATACTCCATCAAATCTGTTCTTTCCGTAGGCGGAGCTAAAAACACTGGACTTGTGATTAAAAAAATTTAATACATAGAACACAAACACCAAGCTCAGAGAACATAGAATACTAATACACAATAGTATTACACAGTAGGACAAACACAACAAATTAGAATCATATTGAGTTAGAACGAAAGTTTCGTATCATTACTTTATTTGTATCTTATTTACATATTTTTAAAAAATTTCCCATACAGCACATTTTATTCCAGAAATCCTTCTGAGAACGTTCTCAGGATGTTGAGACGTTCTCAAGACGTTCCTCAGAACGTCCCTTAGAGATCTGTGCTATATTGATTTTGATAATATCATTCGATAGAGCAAAGTTTCAGCTTTAAGAATCTATTTTTAAACTATAGTACGACGATTTTTAACGGAGTTATGAGCAACAAAGTCAAAAGGCTCCTTTTATTTAGTCTGCGATAATTCAGTAACAAAAAAATCTTAAGAACATGAAAAAAAAACAATTTTGCAAGGCAAACTTTAAGCGTTTACGTTAGAAAGTCGAAAATTTTTGCGAGTTTGGAGCACATAACAGGCCCACAAAGTAACAAGAAAATTTCCTATTTTACTCAGCTTGTGGTTTTTCATATGTAAA
Organism: Mycetomoellerius zeteki; assembly: GCF_001594055.1. Classification (NCBI taxonomy): domain Eukaryota; kingdom Metazoa; phylum Arthropoda; class Insecta; order Hymenoptera; family Formicidae; genus Mycetomoellerius; species Mycetomoellerius zeteki. The sequence goes on from NW_017257338.1 coordinate 585,660, forward strand.
AATTACCAAACTCAAAAGATAGTAATCTTTCGAAAGTAGAGATTTTAAGCCTTAAAATCCTTTTTTAAATTCAAATTTCACTCATTTTTAACGAAGTTACAGTTGAATTTTAAAATTCATAGCGCTACAAACTCAAGTTAGTCCTATTAATTCTAACCAATATAAGTTCGTAATACGAGACGTTAGTCGAATTCTGAAGTCTACTTTGAACTTAAGATGTCGACTCGTTAATCGCGCGCCGCGCGCGTCTTGGAAAAGATCTTTTATTTTCTTCCCGTCGGCAGCTTCATAACGATATGCTACAGCTGTGCGCGATATCGATCAGATTCATTGTCAGCTGACCGGCAGAAGGTAGGCGACGAAATCGAAGGATGTAACAACGATTTGAATGGAATTATTTCCTGTGAAGTACACTTATCGATTAATTACATCGTGAATTAACGGAATGTTAAACAGATAAACATTGGCACGATAATAAAAGCGGAAATTCACTTGTATATGCTTTAATATTTCAAGTTTCAAATGAATTCTGCTACATCAGATCGAGCGTACTCGCATGAGAGAGCGATTATTATTTCGCAGAGGCAACGTTAATTCCGGATAATGACGCTCGACGAATTATTAGCGCCGAAAAAAATCACAACGTTTCGTGTGCGATTCTAAGCATTATATCTCCACCTACGCAAAACCATCGCGGTAAGCATCAGCTATTGCGAATGTACCATACGTGCTTAGGAATATTATTTCGACTTTACACCCAAATTAGTCAGTGGTTTTGCACGAGTCATTTATATGAAGTTTATGTAGAAACCATAATAATGTTTGCTGCAATGTTTACATGGACAAAATATCAAATGGAAAGATATCGAGTTATTACGCGTTAAATTCTACAAATTAATACGTAAAATTGTAGTTTTATTAAATAAAGCTGTCTGCATATATAATTTTATTACAAATATTACATTAAATTGGAAATAAGTTTAAAAAAGTTTTATTATTTATAAATCATATATGCCTTTTAATTAGAAAATATAAATGTATAGTTATTATTAATCAAAATTTTTTTTATTATATTTTATCTTGAATATCACAGCCTTGGAATGGTCGTTTTAAATTACATACTTTGGAATAAGGGTTTTATGATTCTAATCTTTCTGATTTTTATTATGTAATTTTATTGCGCTATTATATTTTGTATTACAAATATATTTCTATTTGCGCTATCACAACTGTATTAAAAAAATAAAAAATTTTAATAATATTTAGTTGATAAACACGCAACACGTTATTGTGGTGATAGATTCAAAGAAAATATTAATATATCAATGATTACGATGTTGGTTTTTATTACTACAGATTTACTAATAGAAATTATTTAGACTGCATTAGCGTTGAGTTTTCGCGATAATTTTTGTAAGATGGCAAAATCTTTTTAAACGGCATCGCTACCGGCGATTTTTGCTGCCGTCAAAAAAACGCAGAAGAAGAACGGAAGGAAGAAGAGAAGAGACTCCGTCGGGAGACAGAAACGTTGAAGAACGAAGAGGTAGAAATATGAAGTGAGCATATTACTATTGAGAATAAGTACCTGGCTTCGAGACGGTGCTCTGTTCCGAAGAGAAGGGCATGGAGCAATGGGGGATGGACGGTGGGGGTGTAAATGGGGTGGCACAATGGGCACTAATGGATTTCAAGCCGCCGCGAGAGGCGCTGCTTTTAATCTAATTGTCCTTCGTAACAACCGCGATCGCGATCAGTGGTATTCAATTGTGATCCTTCATCTATACTGAAGCATTTTGTAAAAAAGTGAGAAACGCGGTTAGTGGAAATCTGTTGAAACAAACGCACAAGCGCTTAAAGCCGGAGATATCATTTTTCTTCCATCTTTAGGAAGGTAACTACAATTTATTATACGTGTCTTGTACGTATAACACGTTTCTAAAAAAATATTAATTTATTTATTTTAAAATAAGAATGTAAAACCTATTAATACTTAGAATTTATAAATTATATTAAATATTTTGAAATTATAACTTTACGTGAAATAAAAAAGTGAAATATAAAAGGCATTAGATTTTGTTCTTTAAACTGCACGCTTATTTAGCATTGTAGAGTTATCAGTATTCTCTAATCATGTTATTTCTCTGTAAAGAAGGTTAACATATTTGTACCGAATATCCCAAAGACGCCACGAGATTGTAGATCAAAACGAGATTATAGAAATTCAATGATACCGTCTAATGGACGAAATCGGGTCGAAGTGGACCTCGAGCATTTCTTTCTCTTTCTTCTAGTGGTTCCATTTAGCAGAACTTTGCGGCATTATGCGTCGCGGTCGTTGAACTAAAACGCAAGCGAAGCATTTCGAAAGCGTGCGCGTACTTCACCTAATGTGACAATACAAAATGTCTGCCCTGTTTCTCGAGTACGCCATCCTGAATTTCTTCGTCTAAAAACTCACGAAGGTGAGCACTTACTCATCGCAATAATCTGATGCCATTTGTATTTTTATCGACGTTATACACACACACACACACACACACACACACACACACACACACACACACACACACACACAGACACACTCATATACTATATATATATATATATATATTTATAATATTTATAAATATTATATTATTTTGTATATACATATATTCATTTTTTATAAATTATAAAAATTATTAAGAAGCAACAATCAAATAATCATCAGAAAAATGTCGCTTATAAGGCTCGATAAAATCCTTCGAAATGAAATATCATTCACTCAGCCACGCTATCTGTATACTTTATCGAGTCCATACGGATCGCGCGTCCCAAGCAGGTGGTGCAATAATTACCTTGCGATAACGCCAGGTGATAACGTTAACTCTCGCATTCGTCGTGCGGCCTTCGCCCTTTGCGACAGATAAATTTCTGATAATGCGGATAAATTGGCCGGATTGTAATTGCCGTTGTGCGTGTTACCGGCATTCACGTCGGGATGCGCCCGTTCCCGCCCACGAACGAAATTCACTTTCAACGGCGGAAAATGCGGAACTCGGGTTGAAACGGGGCGAGCGAGCAGAGAGAGAAAGAGGTTGCGAGAGGCGGGGGTGCGCGATTATACGCGCGCGGCGCGCGGCGCGACCCAGTCAGCTCTGTCAGCTCGGGGCCCGTGGGAATCCGGGGGTCCGTGCGGGGGCACCGCCAGCTGCGCGGAATTCAGGAAATCGTCGTAATGACGCGGCCAATACGCCAAATCTTTTCATGATTAATGACGCGGAAGCGATTTTGTAGCTCGCCCCCGTGTGAATTGCTCTCGGACAGGACGAATTAGGGTAGTTGAAGCCCGAATCGACGGGTGCGAAAGAGTCGCATCGAGGCACCTGCGGCTTGTTAATCGCGATACGCTAGTAAAGACTATTATAATAGTATGTGTACCGCAACACTTGAAAATATATAAGTGAAAAATGATCGCGTGGCGTTTGATGCTTCCAGGCACTTTATGTGTAAGTTCTTCCTCAGCCTTTCACTAATCTTTGAATCCATTATCTTGATTAAACTAAATATATCTACTTCATTTTCTCCTAATTTATTAAAAACTGCACCTATTCTGATTATTTCTATATCTTAAATAAAAAATAAATAATATTCAAGATTTACTTAATTAATTACTCATCTTTAATTTTATACTTTTTCTTTTATTTATTGAGAAAGGATTGATTTCGAGATCAGCTGTCAATTTGTGTTGACAAGCAATGTTAGTTTCGAAATAAATACTATTCTGCATGGTTCTTCGTAAGTTTAATATATTTCTTTAACTTAATGGGTAGCCTATATATTTACACAAAGTCTATATTGATATATATATTACATATGTATACATGATATTATATATATCTAATGTCCATATGATACATATATTTTACAAAACTTTTTCGCGTTTTCTCTCTCTCTGTCTCTCTTTCACTCTCACTCTCATTCTCACTCTCTTTCTTCACTTGATACATACTCCGGCGATCCTGTACGGCACTTGATCTTTTGGAAGAAATTTTACGCGGCTGCACTCATCTGTCTTTTTTACATACGGGATAAGGCAGTTGTGACACAGAATGAATATGATATATCGCAATTTTTGTATATTCTTTTAAAGAATTAAAACATAATTAAAACCAATTTATAAATTATTAAACAATGGTCTAATAACATAATTAACAACAATTAGTCCAATCAGGCCTTACACTTTGATCTATTTAGGAATTTTAGGAAAAAATAATCAATTTCTGACATCAATAAAGTAGATTGTTACATATTGTCAAGTAACGAGTAATGATAAATAATTATGGCACAAATAATAGTGCACAACTCATTATATAATGATACCTGGTTGCACTGTATATTGTATATTGCTATCTGTTAAATCTTATTTCGATGTTTTTTCCCTGAATCGCGAATAAAAATAAACAATCAAATGTCTCCTCATAAACTGCTAGTTGTAGTTTTCTGAAATATTGTACCTGTATATATATTTAATTTATTTAATAACAACAAAATAATATCACATATGTATGTAATAGTATATAAAACATAATTAATGCACACAAATATTATTTATATTTGTATATTAAAATATTTTTAAAAATTTATGAATGGAACATTTAATTTTTGTTTATAAAAAAAATAACATTATTCTGTTATTTTTGTTGAATATTTCTGGAGAAATTCAGTTATTCACTAAAAAGTCTCTATTAATTCAAAATCAAGTATTTTTATTTTTGCCTTGAATTTTTTTTAATTAAGAATGTATTTAAATAAATCAATTCTCACAATTTTAAAGTCTCTATGACTAAATCAAAAAGGCTGCGTATATTCAATCAGCAACTAATTATTATTGATTTATAACTGGTAAACTTATTATTGCGTCTTATGCGAATTCTAATTAGCGCTGAAGTTGTGTAAGTCATTGAACAATCTATTGATTGGACTAAGCTGCTGATCGAATATGTTCAAAATTAATAACATTAACCGATATATCATAACAAAATCCAAATATCCAAATGTATCAAATGTAATCTGTTTTCTATTCAAATACAGTGAATACACGTTACTCGAATCTTAAGTCCAGATTCTACAGAGTGTCCCGGAAGAAAACACAACAATAAAAGGATTCTTTGTTGTAATGGAAAGCCTTTTTCTAATTTTCCTTTTTTTTTAACTTTAGAATACATTGGCAAAAGCGTTTTCTCCCGGGATACATCGCATATTAAAATGCCTATCGAACTGTATGAACGACACGACTCCATACTCTTGCAGCCCTGACAAACGAAATAATTTTCTGACTCATACAGGATACTATAGGTTCGTGGATGTTTACGTCCGAAATGTTTACGTTAGTATCAAACGGCTTTTGGATGATCCGAAGAGGTCCTTACAAAGGTATTTACAAAAATTCGTAAACTCTCACAGTTAATTGTCCGCTTTACGTAGCGCTTCTTCCGCCTTTACTCTCAGCACTTCCGCACTCTGCTTCCTGATCTCGTCGTCGGACGACGCCGAGTCCTCCTCCCTGTCATTCTTCGAACTTAGGTTTTGTGGTATGCTCTGCACTCCGAGATTCAAGGGATGACCGTGTAAGTGGCCGCCCAAGGAGTGTCCGTTCATGTTGCTGTGATTCAGCGACGAGCTCGGATTCAGGCCGACCGGAAGCATCGTGCCAAGTGACGCCAGGTTCTGCGGCAAAGGCAGGCCGATGTATTGCGACAGCAGCGCGTGCAATGGCGGCAACTTGGGTGCACTCGGTGGCCAGGACGGGAAAACCGGAGGAATGAACCAGGGAAACGCGCCTGTCGGCGGACCCGAGGAGTCCGTACCGGGAACGCCGCTGGCCGTTTGCAACAGCCGCGCGTGAAGAGACAACTCGTTAACACCTGTAAACAGAATTCCGATGGGCTTGCTTACTCCTTTCACGTTACTCCAAATTCTTTCTCGGACAAAACTGGATCGACTTTTCGTTTCTGAACAATTTATACCTATTATTTTAACCCAGGAATAGTCACCCGAGGTGTTTTTTCCGGTGAAAAAATATGAATTATTGTAAAATATTATTTTATATGAATATTGTTCAATATATCATTCTCTTATTTAAAAAAAGTAACATAACTCAAGAACGTGATTTTCTAGAACGTTATTACCATGAATGAATTAAGTAAACATTATTAATTGTCAAAAGTGAACTAACTTAATTTCATAAATCATCACAATTCTGAAAAAATGTTTCTTAAGAAAAAATCGTCAAAGTTATCGTAATTTAAAAAGGGTGGTTTTTTTAATAATTGTAAAACAAAAACGACATTTAATCAGAATATAATCGTTTTACCAATATTATTTGATTAATCAATAATTTTCCGTCAATTCGAAAAATAGTTTTTTTTCCTTTCTCTGATAATTTTTAATTTTTTTATTTGTGTCAATTTTGAAGAAGACAACGATATTTTCTTTTTTTTAAATAATTATTCATCACAAACCTTTAAATATGTACTTAAAAGTTTAATTACTGTTCTAACTCTTTAATTGTACTGTTTTAACTCTTAATCGACACAGTCGCGAATTTGTATTTTGTTCTTTATTTTTCTGTTACTTTTGAATATTTCTGAGTAAAAATATATTCATTATTTTGAATTCGAAATACGAAAAGAAATTGAGAAGACCTCTTGTTATGCGATTAAATATAGTTAATAAATTTGGGCCTCTATTTTTGAAAAGAAACGTATACAAAAAAACTAGGAAAATACTATAATATACGTTACGTATACTATACTACATTCCTAGTTTTTCGTCTAAGTTTCTTTTCAAGAATAGGGACCCTGATCGTTATGCGATATAGGAATACTGCAGGGTTAAAAAGTCATTAGACTATTTTTACTGCTAATATTATCTATTCGATGCACAAGCTTTATTCAGAATGCTTCATGAAAAAATAATCGCGACCAGGTTTCTATTCTATATTATTTGCACGTGATAGCTGCGACAGCCAACACTAAAATTAGACATAATTGTCGCCGATTACATCTACCCTTCGTAACTTGCGCCCTATCGTCCTCTCATGCACATATTAGCGAGCGTAACGCACGTTACTATATTACTATAAAGCGAGGGAGCAACGATGGACGAAAACGAGCTTCCACGATTATTTAATTATTAAAAAAAAAAGAAAAGCGAAGACAAAAAGAAAAAGGCAGCGAAAAAGTTTACTTATGTGAAAAAAGAAAAAAAATATGATTTAATTTCCGATTTAAAAAGCATATTTATCTAAATTTAAAGAAACTTGAGGGTAACACAAATTATACGGAGAAATATTTAAATCATATTATGTTTCGAATAATTTTGTAAAATTAAATGTCTAATAATTAACAATCACAAGAGTATTTCTTTTTCTTAAAGTTTTTAAATTAAAAGTTTCCTTTTTTATTTCCGTTAGACATCGTATTGTTTCCGAGATCAATTTTAATTATTATCTATCAACTCACCGCCTTGTTCAACGTGCATAAAACTTGTATCTCTGCCTAAAGCTTTTTCCTTCTTGCGCCACTTTGCACGCCGATTTTGAAACCACACCTGAAGCAAAAAAAGAATGTTTATAAGATAAACATTCAACGCAATCTCACATAATTAGCAATAAAAATATTGTACAATCATTGCGAAATCATTTATTACGACCTTTAAAAATTTAAATATTATTAGAGTCTTAATTTGTTCAATTAAACAGTTAAAGTTAAGAAGTAATTCGTGATCTCTATTGATTACGAATTATTAGAACATCAGGATATTCGTCATGAAGATCCAAAATTGGCAGGAAAGGGAAGCCCATAAGAACCCCAAACGCGCGTATCAGAGCAGCCAACAACAAAAGCTTGCTCTCGAGGTTGATTAAGCTAATTGTTAACAATTATCCTGATTTCCTTCGTACCCCTGAGTGCTAGCAACCCCTGCCTCCGGCTCTATTCTCGTCTACCCCTGACGACCCTATCGTTGGTCCGGTTACCGTATAAATACTTTCGCTTTCCACCCGAGCTGTTACGAATTTTCGTGGGTACCAGAAGAAGCAACGGAAGAGAAAAGGGAAA